>NC_091300.1:28345863-28353363 GCF_038502225.1 Cherax quadricarinatus | reverse complement strand
GAACTTATTTATCCTCTTTTTCTTGAAATAAGTATTACCGAGCTTCTTCTAAAATTCAATCATGGCTTCCTGCTACTTCCCCTATCTTCGTAATCGTGTATTTGCTGGAGCTGAATTCAAGTGACCACTTGTCAAATCTGTCCTGCAGTTTGTAAAGATCCGTTTGTAGTCTTTCCTTTTCTGCATCGGCTTTTATTCTCATCATTGGTGTTATATTGTCAACAGAGATACATCTGACTTACTTTCATCTGGCATGTCATTCATATATATCAGAAGCACCGTACTGATCCTTGCAGAGCTCTGCTTGTCACTCTTTCTGACATTTCCTAGTGGATAATTACTTTTCATTTCCTTTCCCAAAATATTTTTTTGATCCACTTGGAGTATATTCATGACAGCACGTTATGTTTTTTTTGCCCTAGTCTTTTATGAGGTACAGTATCATATGCCTTTATGCAGTCTAAAAAATTGCAGTCCACCAGTCATTCTCTCTCTTGTTTCACTTCTGTTGTAAAACTCCAGCAGATCAGTATACCAAAATTTGCCATTTCTAAACTCGTGCTGATTATTCTTTATAAAATCACTTCCTTATAAGTACTCTACCATTTTCTTGGTTATCTTCTTCATGACCTTAATTAATATGAATATCAGTGATACTGGACTGAAGTTCAAGGCTTCCTGTCCGTCTCCTTTCTTAATATCAGGACTTCTTTCGTTGTTTTCCAAATCTTTGGCAACTGTCCCGTGCCCATTGACCTGAAGATCCTAGTTTGTGACTCATATAGCACAACAGAATAATCTCGCAGAATTCATGGTGACACGTTGTCAGGTTTACTCAAAATTATTTCACTGCTTTCTCTGTTGTGTATATTCTCTCTAGTACACGTCATTTTACCCTTTTGCGTTCTGGGCTTGTTACGAACATAGTCAGTTGGTCCCTGGGTTATAGTGGTTTTCGTAACAAAATAGCAAACTTAGTACGTCTAGGTCTTCACTCAGTTTCTATTTAATTTATTAATAATCATAATAATCACTTAAATCCACCTTCTCATATTTTGCACTATGAGTAGAATACTTTTACCATTTCTCATTAAAACATCACAGTACTAGGTCAAGTATTTACAAATGGCTGAGTGAGTCACGAAATATTAGTATATGTACATGCACAGGCGTTGCCTAAAAACTCCAACACATTAATAGATTTCTTATGATAGGGTTCACTTTACAATAAGTCCTCTTACACTACAGAGGCTTGCTCACTTGGCTTCACTTTCTCTAAGAGCTTCTCAACCGTCTCCTCCAACCAAGATAAGTATTAGCAGTAAGTTCCCGATAATTCCTGGAATTTTCTAGGGAGGCGAATGATGGTTTAGAGGTGGATACTTCCCTCGACCCTTCCTGGTCCAGAGGAAGGTATGAACTGAACAAAATGAGGCTTTACCAGCCCACTTTGACTTGGTCGGAGCAGGGGTTGAGCAGCTCAAAACACCTACTGGTGCTTGGCCAGGTCACCAGCAGTTTGTACTAATTATATAACCTACCTATGTACAAAGCTAAGTAATACGACCAAATAATATTATAAAGTCGAGTACATCCATTTTAGCTACTAATGGAATTACTCCTGAATATATTATGAAGTGAAATAACAAAAATAACATGTAAAAGTATACCATTGTGATAGTAACAAGTAGAAACAGTTTACTTAAACTGAACAAAAGGGTGTAACAGGGCTCTATGGTATTGCCTCTGTTTCCAGTGACAACAATTCTTTAAATTCTTTGTACAACATTTCACACACTTCCTTGTAGTTACTTGTGAGATGTCCTCCTTCCTTACTGAATCAAATTAATTGGTCTTTTTCTGTCGTCTTCCTTCCGACGTGGCTGTAAAGTAGTTTTGGTTCAGTGCCATTCTCAAATCGCCACTGTGTACTACTGCCTCAAAACTGGGCTCTTGTACGAATACATTAGACTGTCTTAAATGTAGTGCCACACCGAGGAATTAGGGCCTATTTTTCCTGCAGTTTCTGAATGTTGAACCAGAATTTGCCTCAGAATTATGTGGGTTGAACATCTGTGGCCGTCTTTCTTGTTATTGCAGATGTCTTCCCCTTTAAATGAGTCTATATTAATGAGCCACGTTTCCTTTACATAACTTTAAGAAGTCTGCTCTAAATGTTATCGTTTTCTCGTAACTTTAAATGGACACGGTGTCCCTTGGAAGGCCACCCTATAATTACCAGAGATTTCTGTATCACTGACAACATATTTATGATCGAATTTTTTATTATTGCCAAGTTAATTTCGTTTAGGCTATTACAATATCAACACATTTGGGATTTTTCTGATGCTGTAATATTAATCCTTCTGGCTGTGGGCACTGTTGTTCCTGGGGGCATTTGCTGTACCCTCCTATCTCCCTCCCTCACTCACTCCAGTGAAGACGATTCTCTGGGAACCTACTTGCTTGGACATCCTCCTCTTTTCTGCAATTTTGCAAGTTCCTGATGATGTGTTGATCTCAACATGAAAGGCCTAGAGCTATCATTCTATTCCCCCCGTGGTTGTTTTGCATCCTGTAACTCATGATTTGCGATATTTGCATAATATATATATATATATATATATATATATATATATATATATATATATATATATATATATATATATATATATATATATATATATATATATATATATGTATGTATATATATATATATATATATATATATATATATATATATATATATATATATATATGTATGTATATATATATATATATATATATATATATATATATATATATATATATATATATATATATATATATATATATATATATATATATATATATATATATGCAATAAGATCACAGTAAACAGGTGATTTCAAAATATGCAAAACAACCACTCTGAAAGAATAGAGAAATTCCAAGCGCTTTCGTGACTACTCACATTATCAAGGAACTATGAAAGTGAAGCATTCAAGGAAGCTATATAAGGGGTCGGCCAGCACCTCACTATCAGATCCCACAACGGTTAAACACGTGACGCGCGGCGAGCCAACTTGGATAGGTCCTTTGCAAAACTCACCCCCAAGCTATTTATTTGTCCAGTGTATTATTAAATTCTTCCCAAATTCTATTAATTATAAATGGATCTAATTTATATAAACCAAAGGAAATATTCATATTATTGTCAAAACTGCTTTTTATGAAACAAGATTCAATTATATTCCTGTCGACCATGGACTTGCTTGATACTACTTTCTCAACTTTTTGAAAATCAATTGGATGGTTAAAATCTCTTAAATGAATAAATAGAGCATTGGAATCTTGTCCAGTTCTAATGCTATATTTATGTTGTTTTAATCTTAGTTCGAGATTTTTACCAGTTTGACCGTAATAAACTTTATCGCAAATTTTACAAGGAATCTTATAGACACATCCATCAGCATTTTGGGGGGAATTCTTAATCAAAAGTTTTTTTACTGTATCAAGATTTTTTAATACAACTTTAATATTAAAAGTCTTAAGAAGAGAAGGCATATCAACCAAGTTTTCATGGTAAGGGAGAACCAACATATTTTTTGTTGAATAAGGCTGGTTGCCCTTTTTTGGATTATAAAAAGTGTTCCTAGCAATTTTAAAAGATTTATCAATTACATTTCTTGGGTATTTTAAATCATTACCTATTTCATAAATTTTGGATATTTCCTCATCTATGAACTCAGGACTACAAATTCGTAAAGCTCTCAAAAACATTGATGAGAAAACAGACAGTTTGACTCTATCTTGATGCGAGGAATAATAGTGGACATAGGAACAGTTATTTGTAGGTTTTCTGTAAATTTTAAATTTGAATTCATTATTGCCCTTAATAATTAAAACATCTAGAAAAGGCAATGAGTTATTTTCTTCAAACTCAACAGTAAAGTTTATAGAATGGGCTAAGCTATTTAATTTTCCAAGAAAATGGTGTATATCTACATTTTTGGGCATAAGACACAAAATATCATCAACATATCTGAACCATTTAGCTCTATTAGGGAGGATTGTGTTAAGCAACCTTGTTTCAAAAAATTCCATGTATAGGTTACTAAGAACAGGTGAAAGAGGATTTCCCATTGCCATACCAAACTTCTGAGTGTAAAACTTATCATTAAATACAAATTTTGCATCAACAATGCAAAGTTTAATAAGTTTAATGATAGTAGGAACTGGCAATGGTAAATCATAGTTAACGAGTTCTTCAGATAAGAAACTTAATAAATCATCAACAGGAACTTTCGTAAACAAGGAAGTAACATCAAAACTAACCATGTTAAAATCATTTAAGTCAGTCAAGGAGCTTAATTTATCAACCAAGTCTATGTTGTTTTTAACATTAAAGTTAGAAATATATATATATATATATATATATATATATATATATATATATATATATATATATATATATATATATATATATATATATATATATATATATATATATATATATATATATATATATATATATATATATATATATATATATATATATATATATATATATATATATATATATATATATATATATATATATATATATATATATATATATATATATATATATATATATATAAACATAAAAAAGAAGGAACACTGCAACAGGCCTATTGACCCATGCGAAGCAGGTCCATGCCATCCCCCGGCCTAGAACAATGACCACCTAGTCAGGTCACTTCCACTTAAGGATGGAGCACGGCACCAGACCTGGTAGCCCAAGCTAGTCAGGTCCAACTCACACCCACCCACATCCACTCATGTAATTATCCAACCTATTTTTAAAACTACACAAGGTCTTAGCTTCTATGACGGTACTAAGGAGTTTGTTCCACTCATCCACAACTCTATTACCAAACCAGTGCTTTCCTACATCCTTCCTGAATCTGAACTTTTCCAACTTGAAACCATTGCTACGAGTTCTGTCTTGGCTGGGTATTTTCAGCACGCTATTTACATCCCCTTCCATTTATACACCTCAATCATATCCTCCCTAATTCTACGCCTTTCTAGAGAGTGCAGATTCAGGGCCCCTCAGTTTATCCTCATAGGGAAGATTTCTGATGCATGAGATCAACTTTGTCATCCTTCTCTGTACGTTTTCCAGTGTTTTATATCCATTCTGCAATATGGTGACCAAAACTGTGCAGCATAATCTAAATGAAGCCTAAACAAGGATATGTAGAGTTGAAGAACAACCTGGGGACTTCTATTATTTATACTTCTTGATATGAAGCCAAGGATTCTGTTAACTTTTTTGCGAATACTTACGCACTTTTGTCTTGGTTTCAGATTACTGCTAACCAGAACTCCTAAATCCTTTTCGCAATCAGTATTATTAAGTTATAAACTATTCAGTTTATAAGTGGCATGGTTATTGTCCTGTCCAACATTTAGTACTTTGTATATGTCAATATTAAACTGCATCTGCCACTTCTCCGACCACTGCATCAGTCTATTCAAATCATCCTGGAGTGCACTAATATCCTCAGTAGAATGAATTGGACGGCCTATTTTGTTGTCATCAGCAAATTTGCTTATGTCGCTATTTATTCCCTCATCAATATCGTTTATGTGAATTGTGAAGAACAAGGGGCCCGACACTTACCCCTGTGGAACACCGCTTGTGACGTGCCCCCATTCTGATTTCTCCCCATTTATGCAAACTCTCTGCTGCCTTTTTGTCAACCACGCCTCTACCCAGAAAAAAAATTTTCCTTCTATTCCGTGTCCCTTAAGTTTCCTCAAAAGTCTCTGATGTGGAACTCTATCGAAAGCCTTACTGAAGTCCATATACACAATATCATATTCATTACCATGATCTACCTCCTCAAACACCTTAGCGAAAAAAGTTAGTAAATTCGTAAGACAGGAACGCCCCTTAGTACAACCGTGTTGAGATTCATTTATCAATTTATGCCTACCAAGATGGCTACGAATTGCCTCGGCAATTATTGATTCCATAAATTTTCCCACTATGGAGGTAAGGCTTATTGGTCTATAGTTCGAAGCTAAGGATCTGTCACCTGCCCTGTAAATAGGTATTACATCTGTCATTTTCCATTTATCAGGCACTATGCCAGTTTGTAGTGATTTATTGAAAAGATTAGCCAAAGGTATGCTAAGTTCCTCTTTACATTCCTTTAACACCCTTGCAAACAGTTCATCAGGGCCTGGGGATTTGTTAGGTTTTAATTTCTCTATTTCTCTGAGGACCATGTCACTAGTTACTGCAATTGTGCTTAGTTTATTATCGTCCTGTTATACATAATTTATTATTTCTGGAACTTCGTTAGTATCTTCCTGAGTAAATACTAAGAGGAAGTATGAATTGAAAATTTCACACATATCTCTATTACTGTCAGTGATTTGACCTGAGCTACTCTTAAGTGGGCCTATCTTGTCTCTAATCTTACTTCTGTATACCTGAAAGAACCCTTTTAGGGTAGTCTTTGAATCCCTTGCGACCTTAACCTCATAATCCCTTTTTGTTTTTCTTATTCCTTTTTTTTTTATTTCTCTCTTTAACTGAATATATAGTTTTCTTAACTGCCCTTTCCCTTTTTTGATACGCCTAAAAATGCCTCTCTTTTGGCCAATGAGATGTTTTAATCTATTGTTCATCCATTTGGCATCATTTTTATTAGATCTAATTTCCCTACTCGAAATAAAAGTTGACTGAGCAGCTAGAACTATGCTCTGAAAACGTCATATTGGCAACCAACACCAGCTACCTGACCCATAGTCAGGGCAATCCAAGTAATTTTTCAGTCCCGTGAAATCAGCCAATCGAAAGTCCTGGACAGAGACTTTATTGCAGTTTACTGGGTAATTCCGTAATATATTGAAACTAAGTGATTTGTGATCACTTTCCCCAGGCTCACCATTAACCTCAAAATTATTAATTAGTGAATCTTTGTTGGCAAGAACCAATTCAAACAGATTATTTCCTTTAGTTGGTTCTGTTACAAACTGTTTTAAAAAGCAATCCTGAACTGTATCAAGAAAGTCACTAGACTCAAGATTTCCTGTTAAATTGTTCCAATCAATTTGTCTAAAGTTAAAATCCCCCATTAACATAACATTTTCATATCTAGACGCCTTATGAATTTCGTCCCATAGCAGCTTACTGCACTCCCTATCACACCCAAAATTAACTCTTCATACCCCTCGAGAAACTGTAGCCAAACAGATTCTGTGTCCGATGTTTCTATTCTTATATCATGTCTAACACAACAATTTAAATTATCTCTGACATACATCGCCACTCCACCACCCTTCCTGTTGACCCTATCAGTGTGGAATAGTTTATAACCCTTTAAGCTGCATTCAGAAGGCATTTCTCTATCCTTCGAGTTGAACCAGGTCTCATTTATAGCAATAATATCTATATTACCTACACTTGCGAGTAACCTTAGCTCATCTATCTTATTTCTTAGACTCCTACTATTTGTATAG
>NC_091300.1:28333363-28343363 GCF_038502225.1 Cherax quadricarinatus | reverse complement strand
ATCTTCAGTTGGATCTAAAGTTCATGTACCCTTCTGGAGTACTCAATATATACAAATTATTTGTCATAAACAATACTTACAATAGAACAGTCCTAATCCCTGAGAAACAGTTTGGTAAGCAATCACTCTAGACACGTTTGAGCTCATCTTATTCAATCTTTGAATCTTTGGTATTTATTTGGGTAAATCATGAATCACTATAGCTGTAAACTTTGTTTTTCGGTTACCTACGCAAACACTGAGTGACCGAATCTTACTCTTTGATACCTAGCGTCTTCAGGAAACCAGTCAAGATCAATTGTTTCATCTTGTTTGGAGTCCCCGTGAGTCTGTTGCAGAGTAATTCATTTCATGAGCATTCTGCGAGAACTTGTCTATTAATGTTTTCAGAGAAACACAATGACACCAGATCTGAAGTTTATCTTTGCAATCACTAAATGCAAAAGTTTAGATACCTGATTGATAAACATCAATAGAATAGTGTACTCATGGATATATATTCGTAGGACGTAATACACAAAAATATTAAGAAAAACTGTACACATCCCTAACACACCCCGTCAGGCGACCAGCCTGTTGCAACCCCTGAAATCCCCTACCCCATCCCCGAGCCCTAGCCGAGATATCCCCCATCCCTATAACGCTAGTAAGATCCCAACAGTTAAAACGCGGTATCCTGCGGGGAAAGCCGCCTCCCACCGTCGTCCATATATTTCCCTATTCCTGCAAACCTTCTTATAGAAAGTCGCTGCCAATACCCATTTCCGCGCCACTCAATCCCCATTGCCCAACATACCCAACGATACATACATAAAATAAACCATTAAACATGCCAAGGCCCACTGAATACTCTCAGGCATCCCTCCCACATCCAAACCTAGTGCCCGCAGCACCGATACGTCCCCCCTCCCACTCGCTTCACTACCCTACCTATCCAATCCCTAACACCCCCCAAATAATCGCAAAAATACACCGCATGATATGCCGTATCCTCCCCACCACACAGCCCACACCCACCATCCTCCGCTACCCTTCACACCCTTAGAACCACTCCTGATGACAAAATGCCATGCAGGAAGCGGAACATAACCTCTCACACCTTAGGCCTAAGCTTCAACTTGCGATACTTTCGCAAGTTGAAGCTTAGGCCTATTTGCCCCATACATGGGGTAAATCCCCTCCACCGGCACCAGTACCCCGCATCCAATCATGCGTGCCAAAACCCCCACGCGAATCTTGCCAGGCTCCTTTAGGACCATGAGCACATGCAACTACCTCATAAGAACATGAGAACATAAGAAAGAAGGAACACTGCAACAGGCCTACTGGCCCATGCAGAGCAGGTCCATGTCCCCCCGGATTAGCCCAATGACCCACCCAGTCTGGTCACCTCCACCCAAGGAAGGAGCACGGCACCAGACCCAGCAGCACACGCTAGTCAGGCCCAACTCAAACTCACCCACACCCACTCATGCATTTATCTAACATATTTTTAAAACTACACAACGTTTTAGCCTCAATAACTGTACTCGGGAGTTTGTTCCACTCATCCACAACTCTATTACCAAACCAGTGCTTTCCTACATCCTTCCTGAATCTGAATTTTTCCAACTTGAAACCATTGCTGCGAGTCCTGTCTTGGCTGGAAATTTTCAGCACGCTATTTATATCCCCTTTATTTATTCCTGTTTTCCATTTATACACCTCGATCATATCCCCCCTAATTCTATGCCTTTCGAGAGAGTGCAGATTCAGGGCCCTCAGTCTATCCTCACAGGGAAGATTTCTGATACATGGGATCATCTTTGTCATCCTCCTCTGTACGTTTTCCAGAGCATTTATATTCATTCTGTAATACGGTGAGCAGAACTGAGCAGCATAGTCTAAATGAAGCCTAACCAAGGATATATAGAGTTGAAGAACAGCCTGAGGACTTATATTATTTATACTTCTAGATATGAAGCCAAGAATTCTGTTAGCTTTATTGCAAACACTAATACACTGTTGTCTTGGTTTTAGATTACTGCTAACCAGAACTCCTAAATCCTTTTCTCAATCAGTATTATTAAGATCTACATTATTTAGTTTACATGCGGCATGGTTATTTACCTGTCCAACATTTAGAACTTTGCATTTGTCAATATTAAACTGCATCTGCCACTTCTCCGACCATTGCATCAGTCTATTCAAATCATCCTGGAGTGCTCTAGTGTCCTCATTAGAATGAATTGGACGGCCTATTTTGGTGTCATCAGCAAATTTGCTTATGTCGCTATTTATTCCCTCATTTATGTCGTTTATGTAAATTGTGAACAACAACTGGCCCAACACTGACCCCTGAGGAACATCGCTTGTGACCTGCCCCCATTCTGATTTCTCCCCATTTATGCAAACTCTCTGCTGCCTATTTGTCAGCCATGCCTCTACCCAGGAAAAAAATTCTCCTCCTATTCCGTGTGCCTTAAGTTTCCTCAATAGCCTCTGATGTGGAACTCTATCGAAAGCCTTACTGAAGTCCATACACACAATATCATATTCATTACCATGATCTGCCTCCTCAAATACCTTAGTGAAAAAAGTTAGTAAATTCGTAAGCCAGGAACCCCCTTTGTAAAACCGTGTTGAGATTCATTAATCAATCTGTGCCTATCAAGATGGCTACGAATTGCTTCGGCAATTATTTATTCCATAAATTTTCCCACTATGGAGGTAAGGCTTATTGGTCTATAGTTCGAAGCCAAGGACCTGTCACCTGCCTTGTAAATAGGTATTACATTTGCCATTTTCTATTTATCAGGCACTATGCCAGTTTGTAGTGATCTGTTAAAAAGATTAGCCAAAGGTATGCTAAGTTCCTCTTTACATTCCTTTAACACCCTTGCAAACAGTTCATCAAGGCCTGGGGATTTGTTAGGTTTTAGTTTCTCTATTTGTCTGAGGACCATGTCACTAGTTACCGCAAGCGTGCATAGTTTATTATCGTCCTGTTCTACATAATCTATTATTTCAGGAATATCGCTAGTATTTTCCTGGGTGAAAACTGAGAGAAAGTTGGTATTGAGAATTTCACACATATCCTTATCACTGTCAGTGATCTGATCAGAGATACTCTTAAGTGGGCCAATCTTGTCCCTAATCTTACTTCTGAATACCTGAAAGAACCCTTTTGGGTTAGTCTTTGAATCCCTTGCGACCTTAGCATCATAATACCTTTTGTGCTTTTCTTATTCCTTTCTTTATTTATCTCTTTAATTGAATATATTGATTTCTTAACTGCCCATTCCCTCTTTTGATACGCCTATATATGCCTCTCTTTTGACCAACGAGATGTTTTAATCTATAGTTCATCCATTTGGCATCATTTTTGTTAGATCAAATTTCCCTACTCGGAACAAAAGTTGTCTGGGCACCTAGAACTATGCTCTGATAAACGTCATATTGGCAACCAAGATCACTTACCTGACCCATAGTCAGGTTATCCCAATTTAGCCCACCCAGGTAATTTTTCAGTCCCATGAAGTCGGCCAAGCAAAAATCTGGGACAGAGATTTGATTGCAGTTATCTGGGTATTTCCATGATATACTGAAACTAAGTGATTTGTGATCACTTTCCCCAAGCTCATCATTAACCTCAAGATTATTAATTAGTGAATCTTTGTTGGCAAGAACCAAGTCAAGCAGACTGTTTCCTCTAGTTGGTTCTGTCACAACCTGTTCTAAAAAGCAATCCTGAACCGTATCAAGAAAGTCACTAGACTCAAGATTTCCTGTCATATTGTTCCAATCAATTTGTCTAAAGTTAAAATCTCCCATTATCACAACATTTTCATATCTAGATGCCTTATGAATTTCGTTCCATAACAGCTTACTGCACTCCCTATCAAGGTTTGGGGGCCTATAAATCACACCCAAAATTAATTTGTCACGTCCCTCGAGAGACTGTAGACAAATAGATTCTGTGTTCGATGTTTCTAATCTTATATCATGTCTAAGACAACAATTTAAATTATCTCTGACATACATCGCCACTCCACCACCATTCCTGTTGACCCTGTCAGTGTGGAATAGTTTATAACCCTGTATGTTGCATTCAGAAGGCATTTCTCTATCTTTCAGGTTGAACCAGGTCTCTGTTATACCAATAATATTTATATTACCTACACTTGCAAGTAATCTTAGCTCATCTATCTTATTTCTTAGACTCCTACTATTTGTATAGTAAACCTTAAGGGAGCTAGTCACTTGTTGCCCTCTACTATCTCTCTTTGTTTGTTGATCAATTGATTTGCCATTATCCCTGAGGTATCCCGGTAATAACTGCTGATTTTAACCTTAATGCTGCAGCCTGATTGTTTTCCACAAACACCCATACCTCTATAATCTATCAGTTTAAATTCCTAGACAAGTTATCAATTACCCTCTCAATCGAATTGGCTAATGCAACCTCTCCATCCCCAGAGAGATGAGCCCCATCCCTTGCATACATATCACGTTTGCCAAAAGAACAGGTCCCAGTAATCAATGAATGGGATTGCAAGTTCCTTGCAGTACCTGTCTAGCCAGCAATTTATACCAATTGCCCTAGACATCCATTCATTGCCCACTCCCTTTCTAGGCAAGATGCTATATATGACTGGGATCCCTCCCTTAGGCATCTATGGCTGACCTGTACTTATCCAGCAGCTCCTCTCTCCTGCCATTCCCAGTGTCATTACCTCCAGCACTAAGACAGATAATGGGCTTGCTCCCATTACCTGCCATAATATTATCCAACCTGCTATGTCACCAACACCAGCTCCAGGAAGGCACACTCTCTGTCTGACCTTCCTGTCTCTGTTACAAAATGCATGGTCCATATATCTTACCTGAGAATCTACTACTATTAAAATATTCTTACCTTGATTAGCAGGGGAATCAGTGGTACCTTCAACCTCACTAACCACTGAAGTACACTCGTCTTGGAGAACAGAGAATCGATTTCCAACCTTCACATCTTCTCTATTAACTCTCCTCATCTTCCTTCTTCCTGAACTGTGAACCACTTGCCACTTAAAGCAGCTGCCTCACATTCCCTTAACTCTGCACCCCCATACCACCTCTTCACCCTCTCATGCAGGTGCTCCAAACCCCCTCCCCGGCACCCCCCCTACGCACACGAACTCCCATCACAAGTATACACATTTTACCCAATGCTGCAGATCCAATAACCCTAATACCCCCTGATGCTCCAGCAGCATTACCACCTCCAACCTCAGCCAATCTCACCCTGAACCCCATATAAGTTTAAATACCATCTTTAAAATCCACACAATTCTCTGCCCCGTTAAGGGGTATACCGTCACCAATTATCAGACCTTACTGGAGAGTAACGTGTTTACCACAATGGCCCTCTGCAATAACGTCAAATGGTACGGTCGCAAACACCCCAACCTATGTTTCACACATTCCACAATACACACCGAGTTTACCTCTCTTGTCCGCTCTTGATCCTCCATATACACGATTCCACATATCTTTAAGCTATCCACCACCCACCATTCCATGTCACCACCCCACTTCCCCCACCCCTGCCAATCCACTAGCCCCATCAAGCACGATTTCTCCATGTTTACCTTCATCCCCATAGCCAAATGTATGAATGACCCCTCCCACCTCACTCAAGCTCATTCCCTCCCACACGAGAACCATCGTGTCGTCGACATATCCCACGATCCCCACCTCCCCCGACCTCCCCCCCCCACTGATACGGGCCTCAATGAGCCTGTAAAATGGGTCATGAACACAGGCAAACAGGATTTGCGAAAGTGGGCATCCTTGCCTAAGGCCCCGCCCCATACTCACTGCTTTCCCTACATGACTATCGATCTGCACACGCACCTATGCCCCTCGGTACAATGTCTCCACCCACTCGACAACTTTCTTTCCCGAAACCCTGCCTCAGAAGAATCTGCCACAATGCTTCCCGTTCCACATGATCATATGCCCCCTGCCAATCCAATGCTAGGAAACCCCCTCCCCCCTCCCCAAACCCTCCACATACCCCTTAATATGCCCATGGCCATCTACCATAGACCTGTCAGGCAACACATATTGCCTTCCCGACACGACATACCCCACGACACATTTTAGGCGATTCCCCAGAATTTTTTCAAACAATTTATAGTCCACACAAAGTAAAGATAATGCCCGATAATCCTAAAGGGTACTCTGGGTCTCCCCCTTCGGGACCATAACGACCACTGCCTTGGCCTGTAACCCTCCCAAATGCCCCCTCTCCTTCATGGTGTTCATCAACTTCACCAAAAACCCATGCATTAACTGCCAATGCTGCAGATAGAATTCACATGGCAATCCACCAATCACACATGCCTTTCCTTTATGCATACCCATCAACACCCACCAAACCTCCCCCTCATCTGTCTCCCCACTCGGTGCCACCTGATCAATACGCCCCAGTGAACATGTCACTAGTTTGCACACGCTATGTAATGTCACCTCACCCACTGCACAACTCTCCAAATACTCCTCAAACCATGCATCCACATAACCACTCATCCCCTCCATCATCTGCAACACTTGCCCCCTCACGATAATCCCCCCACCTCTGAGTGGACAACTAACTGGTCAACCTCAGTGGCTGTCCATCTTCTCTGCTGTCCCTGTAATACACACGCCGATGGGCAATCATCCCATAGCACCTCCTCAACCTCCCTTCCCTGCACATACACCACATCGAAATGCTCATTCTGCAGCTCGCAGATCCATCCCTTCAACATTGCTATATCCTCTACAGGATATACCACCCCTCCCACCCCTCCCATAACACCCCTGCAACCTACCCTCCAAGTACTGAAGGAGCCCATTCATCAGGAGCATAATAAGTTTCCCCTCCCTCACATAAAACTGACGTATCCTCCCCTTTGTCACCCTATCCCATCATTCCAGCAAATCCCCTGTACCCTGCACTTCCTCATTGAGCTCTTCCCACAACATCACAAATCCCCCCCAGTCCCTCCTCATCCCTCAGGAGCCTCATATTTAGCTTCCAATAACTTTTACACCTCCTGGCCAGCCCATCCCATCCCAAGTCTACCACAACTGCCCTATGATCAGAATACTCCACTTCCACCATATGCAATGACTCCACTCTTACCCGCCACGTAATGTGCACCTGACTGAGCCTTCCGCATATCCATGTCTGACAAAAGTGTGTTCCATCTTCCAAGCCCACCCCAAATGCATCCCATAAACACACATCCTTCAGAATATCACGGAGGTTAGTGGAAAAATACACCACTCACCGCGGCTCAACATCCGCCCTAAGAATAACACAGCTCCAATCCCCACCCATGACAACAACTGGCGGGAGCAAACATAAATAATAAGCGAGCTCATCTCTTTCAAAATCCGCTTTCACACGTGCATCACTCTCTGCAGGTGCATACACACACACAAGCGCCACTCTCTCACCAATCCACCACCCATCCACTCTCATGAAATGCCCCTCCCACAAATGGGCTTGCCTCCCAGAATAGGACTCCCACCCCTCCTTTCAAACGCCCCGTGTGCACTACAAAAGCCCTGTAACCATCCACCTCCAATTCACGCCCAATCTTGAAATTGTGCTCTTGCACGAAAACCATGTCCACTCTGTGCCGGCACAAAAAACTCACAAACCACACGTGCTTCACTTCCTGACTTCACCCTCCACTATCTCCACCTCCTGGGATTCCGCACAATGGACCTCCACGTCGACTAAACATCCATCCTCCACTCCCACAGGGCTCACTGACCCCAGAGGGGTTGCTGATCCATTGGGCTCCTCACTCTGCCTGCACTGGTCATCGTGAGCCGCCACACCAGCCCTCGCTGCCGCATCACACTCCTTGTCTGACTCTCTGTCTGATGAGGTAATCAGTGAGTTTATCACCATCTCCAGGACCTCATCGATGGCCTTCGCGACCCTACCGGGCCGGCCTTCACCATCAGGTAAAAGGGGGCCTCAGGGTTCACACCCACATTGGGCTCCAGACCCCCACCCACCAATGCCTCTGCCTGCATCACCTCTTCACTCTACGTACGACCTAGCCCATGTCCTCCCTGCATCTCCGGGGCATGATCGACTTGCCTAGGTACCTCGACTACAGTACACCCTAGTCCATATAGTCGAGACTGTCTCTCACACTGTGCAGCCATATGGTCGTACGCGCCACAAAGTCGGCAAGTCTTGCGCTGCCCAGCGTATGACACCATTACCTGCGTCCTAAATGCCTTCAGCGCCACGTACGACAGTATGGGATGCCTTAACGTCATTTTGAGCATGAACGTGCTCTCTGGTAGCCCAGCATACACACCCTCCACCCACTTGCTGGGCTGGGCCAGGTGAATGACCCCGTAGCTTTCAAAGACCTCACGCAGTTCAGTCTCATCCACCTCAATATGACATTTTGCACTTTGACCCAAGTGTAATGCCTAGACACATCAATGAATTGATGTCCACAGTACCTCCTGGTACTTCTCCACCAGCTGTTCGTAGACACTGGCTGACAACAGCTTGACGAACAGCCTATTGGCTCTGTTGAGTGCCACACCATATAAATCACCATTCTCTATTCCATACGTAGCACATGTGATCGCTGGCAACAGTACAGGAGCAGATTGCGGCGAAATCGCCCCGCGATCCAACTCAATGCCAACAGTGTTTGCCCTTCTTCTCGCACTCAGTGACATATTGGAAAAAACGAGAAGTCTGCCACTCCCCAGAAGAGGGCAGCAGTCACACGTCTGCTCGCTCGAAGAGACAAGCAGCGAATACATATATTTACTGCAGATTTATTTTAACACTTAAAACGTTAATCCAGATTTATGACAACTTTTCTCATGTTCCCAGAAGCCCTTTGCATACATGTTCACTTGTTGATCTTTCATATTTTGAATTGTAGTTGAATATATTGGGTGCAACTTTTTACCTCATGTTTTTAGGGAAAAACAAGAGCCAGATCTGCATAATCAGTCTTCGTCGTAGACGATATTACAAACTTATTCCCTTAGATTATTGGTTTCTTAGATTCTGAATATGTACTACTTGTTCTTAAGACAATGACACACTGTAAGTGTTCTAATGTGTCATCGTCTCCACTGCAACCTGCAGTAAAATTTCAGCCTCATTGAATTAGCTTTTTGTGAAGCTAAATTTGTCTCTATTTTAGCATCTGACCTACTAGCTTGATTATACTGTTGCTTATATTTATTCTAATCACCTGGTGTTGGCTCTCATTAACCCTCACTGAGCTTCGTAATATTTTTTACGAGAGCGTCAACATTTCTTAATTGCCATTTATATTGTATAAAATGCTAACGAATTATCTTATTTCATCAAATGTATTTTATAAACAAAGCATCAAACTGGGAAGATAATCTGCTTTGAAAACAGTGTAAAAATAATTTTATATTCTGTACAGTGTTGTGAAGGTAGAAGGCTAAACGATACCTACAGCATGGATGAAACGACACAAGTGCATTCACTTAGGACGTCTTAAATGAATGTATTTTTGTCCTTGGACATTGTTTACTAATTTGAAGTGATCAACGTCTAAGAATCCTTCATCCATTCATTACTATTTTTATTATTAATAATATTATTATTATTATGCTTTACAGATTTTTCATATATTGCTATGTACGAGACTTCTAATATTACTTTGTAACAAGCCAGCCTCTGCTACTGCCAATAACAACAAAATTATTATTATTATTATTATTATTATTATTGGACAGAATTCAGACAACTCTATCTGTATCTTAAATTTCTATATTTCTTGAAAGTATGTTGGTAGACAACAACCACCCAGGGAGGTACTACCGTCCTGCCAGGTGATTACGAAACAGAGTGAATGGAGACAAATGGTTTTTAATACTTGACGTGCTGTTGGAGTGCGAGCAAAGTAACATTTATAAAGAGATTCAGGGAAACCGGCAGGCCGGACTTGAGTCTTGGAGG
>NC_091300.1:28289544-28333263 GCF_038502225.1 Cherax quadricarinatus | reverse complement strand
CATATTGAATCCAACAGGTGCTGCTGTTTTGGGGGAAGACGTCTTGCATCGAAGATTTCTATAGATTAAGTTTCTTACTGAACCGGTTTATTCTGCGTAGGGATGCAAGAATTCCAGGAAATTATATTAATCTGCAACTGTGTTCAAAGAGCCATATATTCTTCAAATATTTGGATGTTACAAGAATGCAAGAGTTATATAATGAAAACAAAATGTACTGATGGGCGTCTGTTTTTGAAGCCGAAATATACAATGACCGTCTCTTACTGTTTTAGTGTCTCCCTGCAGCTACTTAGGCTGCATATCTCGCGCTCAGCAAACGGAGGATCAAGCCTCCAACACGTCTTACACTGAGTGGCCCTCATGGTTTTAGCGCTTAACATGAATTATTTAATTTTTCAAATCCATGCATTTATCTAGGGATGTAGTTCCGTCCTGTCAAAATGATTAGAAAAATGAAAGCTTGTCGAATGACGCGCACTCTCACGTTTCACAGTGATGTAGTGACAAGATTCTCTGTAAATACTCCAGGTTCCTCTATCCGTCTCACAATATTTTGTCACTGAATCTGTATTCATAGCGTAGCCTGTTATTCATTATGTAGCAGTTTCCAATCTCCTTTCATTTCCATCCTGTTATTTGCTCAAATTATTTAAATCTTACTATGGAGACACGTGATTTTTTTAAATACGTATTTATTGTAAAATAATTTTTTCCTCTATCCGCAGTATTAATATAATTGTATTACTTCTGGAAAATTATTAATGTCAGTGAGAAACATTTATTTATATTGAGATAGAAATGCAGATAGTGAGTAAAGACTGGAATATTATCTCTACATCAATGTGAAGTGATGAGATGCAACAACTTGTATTATTAGACAAACAATAAGCGAGGGAGTAAAGTAGACGAGAGGGAAACTTACTCAGAATGAGAGACAGGGAAGATCTATTCACAGAGAATAATGCAACTGAAGCTGATGTAGAAAGAATGAGAAATGGATGATAATTATCCGTGGGGGCAGCCACTGGCAATTCTGAGATGGTGTGCTGACTCAAGTTTAGCAACAACCATTGCTGCTAACTCAAGTTTAACAACCACTGATTCTAACTCAGGTTTAACAACCACCACTGCTGCTAACCCAAGTTTAACAACCACCAATGATGCTAACTCAGGTTCAACCACCACTGATGCTAACTCAAGTTCAATTACCAGTGATGCTAACTCAAGTTCAGATACCACTGATGCTAACTCAAGTTCAACTACCACTGATACTAACTCAACTTCAACTATCACTGATGCTAACTCAAGTTCAACTACCAGTGATGCTCACTCAAGTTCAAATACCACTGATGCTAACATAAGTTCAACTATCACTGATGCTAACAAAAGTTCAACTACCACTATGTTAACATAAGTTCAACTACCACTGATGCTAACATAAATTCAACTACCACTGATGCTAAATTGAATTCAACTACCACTGATGCTAACATAAGTTCAACTACCACCGATGCTAACTCAAGTTCAACTATCAGTGATGCTAACTCAAGTTCAGATACCACTGATGCTAACTCAAGTTCAACTACCACTGATACTAACTCAACTTCAACTATCACTGATGCTAACTCAAGTTCAACTACCACTGATGCTAACTCAGGTTCAATTACCACTGATGCTAACTCAAGGTCAACTACCACTGATGCTAACTCAAGGTCAACTACCACTGATGCTAACTCAAGTTCAACTACCACTGATGCTAACTCATGTTCAACTACCACTGATGCTAACTCAGGTTCAACTACCACTGATGCTAACTCAAGGTCAACTACCACTGATGCTAACTCAAGTTCAACTACCACTGATGCTAACTCAGGTTCAACTACCACTAATGTTAACTCAAGGTCAACTACCACTGATGCTAACTCAAGTTCAACTACCACTGATGCTAACTCAAGGTCAACTACCACTGATGCTAACTCAAGGTCAACTACCACTGATGCTAACTCAAGTTCAACTACCACTGATGCTAACTCAAGGTCAACTACCACTGATGCTAACTCAAGGTCAACTACCACTGATGCTAACTCAAGGTCAACTACCACTGATGCTAACTCAAGCTCAACTACCACTGATGCTAACTCAGGTTCAACTACCACTGATACTAACTCAAGTTCAACTACCACTGATGCTAACTCAAGGTCAACTACCACTGATGCTAACTCAAGTTCAACTACCACTGATGCTAACTCAGGTTCAACTACCACTGATGCTAACTCAAGTTCAACTACCACTGATGCTAGCTCAAGTTCAACTACCACTGATGTTAACTCAAGGTCAACTACCACTGATGCTAACTCAAGTTCAACTACCACTGATGCTAACTCAAGGTCAACTACCACTGATGCTAACTCAAGGTCAACTACCACTGATGCTAACTCAAGTTCTACTACCACTGATGCTAACTCAAGGTCAACTACCACTGATGCTAACTCAAGGTCAACTACCACTGATGCTAACTCAAGGTCAACTACCACTACTACTAACACTAACCCGAGCGACCTCAACTTCCTCCTCCTCGTCTTCTTCCTTATCCCTCCTCCTTTTCTTCCTCCCCCTCTTTCTTCCATTTTTCCTCTCCCTCTTCCTACTCCCCCTCTTCTTTCTCCTTATCCTCCCCCTCCCCATACTTTTTCACCCTCCTCCCCTCAGTCTTCACATCCTCCCCTCACCCCTCCTCCAGCAACCCTCTACATCCCTCCACCCACTACCCTTCCTTTCCATCTAACTCACTCAGCTACATAGATAATTTATAATAATCCTGTAACCCATTTGCCGACCCCTTCGTCCCCCTCCCCGACCTCCCTCCATCACCGTGGATATGGGTAAATCAGGGAAAAGGTGATAGGCAGAGAAGGGGTGATGAGGTGGGAGAGTGGGGGCGAAATTTGGATGATAAGCAGAAAGGGGGAAGAAGAAAAAGAAGGAGAGGGGTGGATAAGTATTGAAAGGGGAGAGACGTGATTATGATAGGTGGCGAGAGCAGAGAGGGGGAGAGGGAGATAGATAGATAGATAGAGAGAGAGAGAGAGAGAGAGAGAGAGAGAGAGAGAGAGAGAGAGAGAGAGAGAGAGAGAGAGAGAGAGAGAGAGAAAGAGAGAGAGAGAGAGAGAGAGAGGGAGAGAGAGAGAGAGAAACTGGGGTATGGGTGGATGGGAATGGGACAGGGGTAAGGGTGGAAGAGGTAAGGGAGGAAGTAGTAAGGGTGGAAGGGAGAAAGGTAAGGGTGAAGGGGTAAAGGGGTAGGGGTAAGGGAGGAAGCGAGAAGGGTAAGAGATAAAGTTTTGTCTCTCCTGACGTATGGTTGGATGCACTTAGGAGTCGAGATTAGTTATATACTGATGCATTATCCCTTATACACTATTGAAATGGTACGCATGTGCGCGAACGAGCACGTTTGTCGGTGGTGTAATTACCGAATAATTTCTGAGGAAAGAGAGTTGGGGATCGAACCTCAGGTCCTCTGACGGTCCCTTGCTACCATCAGTAGGCCAGTATGTGTAGGTTGGTAGACAGGAACACCCTGAGGTATGATAACATCCTGTAACTTAAGGGGCTCCTTGATATGGATGGTGTAAGGGTCTTGATCCAGGGCACTGAAGTCATCCTCCCTTTCTTGGATCAATTCTGATTATATATCCATTTGCAAGGCTCTGCTAAGTGGATTTATCGCTTTCCCGTGAATGTAATGATCTACCTATTTATCCCTGAAACAGAATCCCGAGACAGAATGCTGAGACAGAATGCTGTGACAGAATGCTGAGACAGAATGCTGTGACAGAATGCTGAGACAGAATGCTGAGACAGAATGCTGTGACGGAATGCTGAGACAGACTGCTGTGACGGAATGCTGAGACAGAATGCTGAGACAGAATGTTGAGACAGAATGCTGAGACAGAATGCTGTGACGGAATGCTGAGACAGAATGCTGTGACGGAATGCTGAGACAGAATGCTGTGACGGAATGCTGAGACAGAATGCTGAGACAGAATGCTGAGACAGAATGTTGAGACAGAATGTTGAGACAGAATGCTAAGACAGAATGCTGAGACAGAATGCTGTGACGGAATGCTGAGACAGAATGCTGTGACGGAATGCTGAGACAGAATGCTGTGACGGAATGCTGAGACAGAATGCTGAGACAGAATGCTGAGACAGAATGCTGAGACAGAATGCTGAGACAGAATGTTGAGACAGAATGCTGAGACAGAATGTTGAGACAGAATGCTGTGACGGAATGCTGAGACAGAATGCTGAGACAGAATGCTGTGACAGAATGCTGAGACAGAATGCTGAGACAGAATGCTGAGACAGAATGCTCAGACAGAATACTGAGACATAAAGCTGAGACAGAATGCTGTGACAGAATGCTGAGACAGAATGCTGAGATAGAATGCTGTGACAGAATGCTGAGACAGAATGCTGAGACAGAATGTTGAGACAGAATGCTGAGACAGAATGCTAAGACAGAAAGCTGAGACAGAATGCTCAGACAGAATACTGAGACATAAAGCTGAGACAGAATGCTGTGACAGAATGCTGAGACAGAATGCTGAGATAGAAACTGAGACAATGCTGTGACAGAATGCTGAGACAGAATGCTGAGACATAATGCTAAGACAGAAAACTGAGACAGAATGCTCAGACAGAATACTGAGACATAAAGCTGAGACAGAATGCTGAGACTGAATGCTGAGACAGAGAGCTCACCTAAGGCACACACGCTATCATTTCATATACTTGGATCGGAATAGGAGGGAACTGGGAAAAAAAAAACCCAGCTGAGTAATTCAGAACCATTAGAGACGGGAAGGAAGAGGAGAGAACAGGAAGTAAAGCTTCAGTCTCAGGGTGATTAGAGAGTGGAATGAACCAGCCGGTGAAGTGGTGGAGGTAGGCTACATGCATAGCTTCAAGAGCAGGTATGACAGGGCCCACGTGGTAATGATGAAGGGAATCTGAGAGGCTGAGCCAGGAGCTTATTCTTAACCCCCAACCCCCCTGCAACTACATTGTAGTTGCAGTATGAATGTAGTTGGCAGTATGCATTCCAGCCATCTCTTTCCTGCCTCACCTTCGGAACCTCGACGTAAGTTTGTAAGAGAGGATTTACTATCTCTAAAGCAACGCTAGTTATTCGTTTATGATACTGTTCCATTCCAGATGCTCCACCACTCTTTTCCTGATAATCGTCTCCATAATCTTACATGCTGTGCATGTAATATTGGTCTGTGGTTCACCGCTAACTGTCGATCGCCTTTCTTAAATATTGGGTGCGTGTGCCTGGGTGTGCGTATGTGCGTATATGTGTACTCACGTATTTGTAGTTACAGAGACACACACACATACACGCACACACACGTGTGTATGTGTGTGTGTGTGTGTATGTGTGTGTGTGTGTGTGTGTGTGTGTGTGTGTGTGTGTGTGTGTGTGTGTGTGTGTGTGTGTGTGTGTGTGTGCAAAGCTGGAGGGGAGATGAAAAATACGCACGCACGCACACACACACATACACACACAAGAAGAGGTATGACAAAGCTCATGGTGCAGGAAGAGTGACCCAGTAGCGGCCAGTAAATAGGCGGGGCCAGGAGCTGTGAATCGACCCCTGCAACCACAACTAGGTGAGTACACACACACACACACACACACACACACACATGTGTGTGTGTGTGTGTGTGTCTCAAAACACAAAATATTTTGTTATATCAAGGCCATTTTTCGTTTTACGTATTGATCTCCGCATCTTCCGGTGCTCACACATGCTTCATTGTGTCTGACGTCATTAGTCACTATTTTTTTCTTTTGTTTTGCAGTGTTCAGACGACAACAATAACTGCAAGACGAGATTTTTTTCATCAAAAATAATACCAAAGTATTCCTTTATAATGATAATGTCAATGATGATGACTATAATAGTGATGATGTTTATGGTGATAATGACTCTGATAATGATATCTAGAGAGTAATGAGTTTGACCCCTAAAATTGGGTGATCTAACAAGGCAGAGTGACTTGCCAGCTTAAGGTGACCCACCAAGGTAAGGTGACCCATCAAGGTAAGGTGACCCACCAAGGTAAGGTGACCCACCAAGGTAAGGTGATCCACCAAGGTAAGGTGACCCACCAGGGTAATGTTGTAAACATGTACCATCTCTTCTCTCACAGTAAGTAGCCTTCAAAATTTAGGTCTTGCTAGAATCCTTCCTCGAATTCCTTGATAGACTGTTAATAATAATAATGATTATGATGATAATGATCATCATCATCATAATAACAATAATATTAATAATAATAATAATAATAATAATAATAATAATAATAATTAGAGTAACAACAACACAGAATATCGTTGCATCATTTTGCCCATCACCGCTAATGAGGTCCTCGACCCCAAATTTGCGCGATTCGCAATTTGCAGATTACGCTACTCCGCAGTTTTGCCGAAATTAGCGATATTTTTGTGTTGTCGAGGCAGCAACTCAAATGGCAGGATAGCAGGAGCTTTGTGTTTGTATCAGTCGTGGGATATGTTGCAGCGAGTGAGTTAATGCACTCTTTTGCAGGAGTTATGGCCATGTTTGTCTAGTTGCTTTATGAAAATGCAGTGTTTTGCGCAAGGAATGACAGAACTGGAAGTGTAGTGGGGTTAATGGTGGTAGGATTGCTGTTTTGGCTGGTGCTGGTGCTGGTGCTGGTGCTACTGCTGTTGCTGCTGGTGCTGTTGCTACTGCTGTTTTGGCTGGTGCTGGTGCTACTGCTGTTGCTGCTGGTGGTGTTGCTACTGCTATTGCTGGTGATGTTGGTGCTACTGCTGTTGCTGGTGATGCTGGTGCTACTGCTGTTGTTGGTGGTGCTGGTGCTACTGCTGTTGTTGGTGATGCTGGTGCTACTGCTGTTGCTGTTGATGCTGGTGCTACTGCTGTTGCTGGTGATGTTGGTGCTACTGCTGTTGCTGGTGATGCTGGTGCTACTGCTGTTGTTGGTGATGCTGGCGCTACTGCTGTTGTTGGTGATGCTGTTGCTACTGCTGTTGCTGGTGATGCTGGTGCTACTGCTGTTGCTGGTGATGCTGGTGCTACTGCTGTTGTTGGTGATGCTGTTGCTTCTGCTGTTGTTGGTTATGCTGGTGCTACTGCTGTTGCTGGTGATGCTGGTGCTACTGCTGTTGTTGGTGATGCTGTTGCTACTGCTGTTGCTGGTGATGCTGGTGCTACTGCTGTTGCTGGTGATGCTGTTGCTACTGCTGTTGTTGGTGATGCTGTTGCTACTGCTGTTGCTGGTGATGCTGGTGCTACTGCTGTTGTTGGTGATGCTGTTGCTACTGCTGTTGTTGGTGATGCTGTTGCTACTGCTGTTGCTGGTGATGCTGTTGCTACTGCTGTTGTTGGTGATGCTGTTGCTACTGCTGTTGTTGGTGATGCTGTTGCTACTGCTGTTGTTGGTGGTGCTGGTGCTACTGCTGTTGTTGGTGATGCTGTTGCTACTGCTGTTGTTGGTGGTGCTGTTGCTACTGCTGTTGCTGGTGATGCTGGTGCTACTGCTGTTGCTGGTGATGCTGGTGCTACTGCTGTTGTTGGTGATGCTGGTGCTACTGCTGTTGCTGGTGATGCTGTTGCTACTGCTGTTGCTGGTGATGCTGGTGCTACTGCTGTTGCTGCTGGTGCTGTTGCTACTGCTGTTGCTGGTGATGCTGTTGCTGGTGATGCTGGTGCTACTGCTGTTGCTGGTGATGCTGGTGCTACTGCTGTTGCTGGTGATGCTGGTGCTACTGCTGTTGCTGGTGATGCTGGTGCTACTGCTGTTGCTGGTGATGCTGTTGCTACTGCTGTTGCTGGTGATGCTGGTGCTACTGCTGTTGCTGCTGGTGCTGTTGCTACTGCTGTTGCTGGTGATGCTGTTGCTGGTGATGCTGGTGCTACTGCTGTTGCTGGTGATGCTGGTGCTACTGCTGTTGCTGGTGATGCTGGTGCTACTGCTGTTGCTGGTGATGCTGGTGCTACTGCTGTTGCTGCTGGTGCTGTTGCTACTGCTGCTGCTGGTGGCGCTTGCTGGTGATGCTGGTGCTACTGCTGTTGCTGGTGATGCTGGTGCTACTGCTGTTGCTGCTGGTGCTGTTGCTACTGCTGCTGCTGGTGGCGCTGCTGCTACTGCTGTTGCTGGTGATGCTGGTGCTACTGCTGTTGCTGGTGGTGCTGGTGCTACTGCTGTTTCTTGTGGTGCTACTACTGCTGCTACTACTACTGCTAATTCTCTCTGCTGCTGTTGTCGTTACTGAATCTGCTGTTGTCGTTGCTGCTCTTGCAATGATTTTTTTACCGCTCTTGCTTATGCACATTTTTCACACCTGTTATTGCCCCTGCTGCTGTGGCTGCTGATTTTGCTGCTGCTGCTGCTGCTGCTGCTGCTGCTGCTGCTGCTGCTGCTGCTGCTGCTGCTGCTGCTGCACCTGCTGCTACTGCCGTCGCCGCTGTTGTTGCCTGCTGTTATTACGAACAGCGCTAACCTGATTACCTTCGCCTGTACTGACACGTTTCACAGCTAATATTAAGTTAGAGAATTTTTTTCCTCATGTTAATACTGCTAGCGTTACTCATACTGTTGTTGGGGCTTCTGTTACTCCTCTTACGGAGAGTGTTACTTATGTTAAGATTATTTGCACGCTCGTTGCTGCTGTTGTTACAGCTGCTGCTGCTGAGATTATTGGCACGCTCGTTGCTGCTGTTGTTACAGCTGCTGCTGCTGCTGTTGTTGAGATTTCTGTTTCTGCTGTTAGGGCTACTGCTACTGCTACTGCTTTTAAGGTTATTAGTACCTTTGCTGATACTAATGTTACTCTTACGGCTGGTACAAATGTTACTGTTACGGCTGGTACTAATGTTACTGTTACGGCTGGTACAAATGTTACTGTCTCGGCTGGTACAAATGTTACTGTTACGGCTGGTACTAATGTTACTGTTAAGGCTACAGTTACTGCTTAAAAGGCTACTATTACTACTGCAACCTAAAATCATTTTAAGTGCTATCGAGACTATTGTTACTGCTTTTATGATTGCTGATATTGCTTCAAATACTACTACTACTCTCATTACAGTAGTATGATCGTAGCAATAGCAGAAGCAGTGTTAGTAGTTGCAAAGTAACATTATTAATATCAATGGCAATAGAACTAACAGTTAAAGTATAAGCAGTAGTGTTATTATTAATACTAATTTTACTACATCTCTTGTAATAGTGTTAGTAGCAGCAGCAGCAGCAGTCAAAATAGTATCAATTCTAGTAGCAGTAGTGACGAAGTAGTAATAGTATTGACTGGATTAACTGGAATCGTAGTAACAATGGCAGTAACAATAACAAACAGAAGAAGTTGGAAAAGCAAAAGTAGTATTGATAGCATCAGTACAAGAGGCAGTGTAAGTAGCAGAAGTAGGAATTCTACATCAAATCTCGTAGTAGATGATGACTGATAACAAGGACACTTGTTGTGGAATTAAGTAGAGACATTCAGCATTTATGAGGCTGTTTTAGCGAGGGAGTCTTAAAACAAAGACTCGTTCACCTTTAAAATCCCTCGTCCCCCCCAAAAAAAAGTCCCTAGCAGAAGTCAAGACGATTGTTTAGTGATGTTGGATCTACTGTTCAGGATACTGAGTCATTTGTTATACGATTTAATTTGCTGGGAAGGATTTTTTATTTTAATTATTACATTGAGATCCCAGTGCTGATGACGGGCTCTTGATGCTCAGATGTTCGACCGTTCGTATGTTTGTTTTTTTCTGATCAGATGTTCGACCGTTCGTGTTTTTTTATGCTCAGATGTTCGATCGTTCGTATGTTTTTTTTTTTTTTTTGATGTTCAGATATTCGACCGTTTGTACTTTTATTCTTTTTTTGATGTTCAGATGTTCGACCGTTCGTATGTTTTTTTTTCTTCAGATGTTCGAGCGTTCGTATTTATTATTATTATTTTTTTTTTTGATGCTCAGATGTTCGACCGTTTGCATGTTTTTTTTTTTTTCTTTTTGGATGCTCAGATATTCGACTATTCTTATGTTTAATTAAATACTATGACAAGACTGGCAATCTCTCTATTTAATGTCTGTCTAGGACGTCTCTAGAGTTCTAGTAACGACTCCTGCATGACGCAAGAGCCGATTATTACTTTCGTCCTGTGCTCGTCAGTTTTCCCAAAAGAGTTTTGGAAAGAGAGAAATTAAGGCATCATTATCCGCAGTCAACGATAAAGTCGATGAATGAGACTCTTGTGCCACACTTGGGTATCTTTGCTGTGGAAAAGTTTCGCCAGCCAGTGACTTCTTCAGTCCACTACAGAAGCCATTGGCTGGTAAAACGCTTCCACTTACCCAAGTGTTGCACAAGTGCTGCACAAGTGTTGCACAAGTGTTGCACAAGTGTCTCATTCATCAATTTGTCGGTTTTCAAAACCATTAATACAATACTGACAAATTATCCAAGCTATGGAAAGGAAATTTTAGACCACGTTACGGTCAGTCCAGGACATCAAACAACAACTGTTGTGACTGGATAATACTTTAGTGGGGGGGGCCCTGAAACATCTAAAAATTCCTCTCCGGATTGTGAGTCATTTGTTTAAAACGGGTTCTGCCGCAGTACTATGACTTACATCCTTCATAAACTTATGAATTTTCATTTTAATGACAATTAAAAAAAATCGCAAAGAAGAAAAGGCAATGAGTGTAAAAATATATTTGTATGGGAGGGCCAAACTCCGGGGAATGGGAAGGCAGCATCTGGGAGGTAATCCGAGGACTGGGAAAAGTAGTTTCAATTCTTTGACTCGAGAACCGACTCACCGCTGTCACGGAGCCTCCGCCCTTCATAGTGCACGAGTGCAAGAGACTGAAGTGAAGTGAGAGTAGCATCGTTGCTGCTCACTGGGAAACTTGGGAGCTTGAGAGAGAGAGAGAGAGAGAGAGAGAGAGAGAGAGAGAGAGAGAGAGAGAGGCTGAGGCTGGAAGATATCCTGGTGTAAGTTTTATGCTAAACATAATCAGAGGCTTTGGAGGTACGCAAAGTTTAAAAAGGTTCTATATGAGCAGAGTAAATGAAAGAGAGAGAGATAGAGAGAGAGAGAGAAACAGAAAGAGAGAGGAGAAGGAAGGGATGGAAGGAGAGTGAGTAAGACGATAAAGACCGTCTGTTGAGTGACCCCTTCGAAAAAAATTCCTGTGATCAAAGAGAAGATAGTGAGGTACAAGATGGAAAGTAATATTGCGCCTCAGGAGTTTCAAAGGATTTTCAAGGAGTAGATTTTAATACATATGTACAGCATATATATATATATATATATATATATATATATATATATATATATATATATATATATATATATATATATATATATATATATATATATATATAAATATATATATATTTGTGTGTGTGTGTATAGGTGTTCATGTGTACATGTTCTCTCTCATGTGCTCATTGTGCTCCTGTTTCACACTGGTTGTACTTTATACCGTCAGCCAAGTCTCTTCCTTTCATGCTTTCACAAGGAGTGATTTCGCTGTGCAAGTTTGGGACCAGTCCCTTCAGTAAAGAGCAAAAAGGCATAATACCGTGACTGGAACAATACACGAAATGGTCCGTGTCTGTCCGAAACGTCGTCGTAAGCTTCTCTCTTCTATGTGTGGGTTACTTGTGTACGGTCCCTCCAGTATTTTTCAAATGTAAATTATGATGAACCTTTTCTCACACGGTGAAGGGATTTCAAGCGTGCTGAGGAGTTTGACTGACTGTCTCTCTTCACTTTCATGTAGTTGCTTGGGTCGAGTCTTAGCTATTGGCACCGTGTCTCAACTTGCCACTTGCCAAGTGCACTCACACCCTTCTCATTCGTGGGCTGTTTCATATCTCCTCTTAAAACTGTGTACGGATAAAAAGAACCTGTGTATTTATGTGTGTGTGTGTGTGTGTGTGTGTGTGCGTGTGTGTGTGTGTGTGTGTGTGTGTGTGTGTGTGTGTGTGTGTGTGTGTGTGTGTGTGTGTGTGTGTGTGTGTACTCACCTATTTGTACTCACCTATTTGTGGTTGCAGGGGTCGAGTCATAGCTCCTGGCCCCGCCTTTTCACTGATTGCTACTAGGTCCTCTCTCTCCCTGCCCCATGAGCTTTATCATACCTCGCCTTAAAACTATGTATGGTTCCCGCCTCCACTATGTCACTTTCTAGGCTATTCCACGGCCTGACTACTCTATGACTGAAGAAATACTTCCTAAAATCCCTTTGATTCATCTGAGTCTTCAACTTCCAATTGTGACCCCTTGTTTCTGTGTCCCTTCTCTGGAACATCCCGTCTTTGTCCACCTTGTCTATTCCGCGCAGTATTTTATATGTCGTTATCATGTCTCCCCTGACCCTCCTGTCCTCCAGTGTCGTCAGGCCGATTTCCCTAAACCTTTCTTCGTAGGACAATCCCCGTAGCTCTGGGACTAGTCTTGTTGCAAACCTTTGCACTTTCTCTAATTTCTTGATGTGCTTGACTAGGTGTGGATTCCAAACTGGTGCTGCATACTCCAGTATGGGCCTGACGTAAATGGTATACAGAGTCTTGAACGAATCCTTACTCAGGTATCGGAACGCTATCCGTAGGTTTGCCAGGCGCCCGTATGCTGCAGCAGTTATCTGATTGATGTGCGCCTCAGGAGATATGCTCGGTGTTATACTCACCCCCAGATAAGTTCCTTGAGTGAGGTTTGCAGTCTTTGGCCATCTAAACTATATTGTGTCTGCGGTCTTCTTTGCCTTTCCCCAATCTTCATGACTTTGCATTTGGCAGGGTTAAACTCAAGGAGCCAGTTGCTGGACCAGGCTTGTAGCCTGTCCAGGTCTCTTTGTAGTCCTGCCTGATCCTCATCCGATTTTATTCTTCTCATTAACTTCACATCATCTGCAAACAAGGACACTTCTGAGTCTATCCCTTCCGTTATGTCATTCACATACACCAAGAACAGCACAGATCCTAGGACTGACCCCTGTGGAACCCCACTTGTCACAGGCGCCCACTCTGACACCTCGTCACGTACCATGACTCGTTGTTGCCTCCCTGTCAGGTATTCTCTGATCCATTGCAGTGCCTTTCCTGTTATGTGTGCCTGATCCTCTAGCTTTTGCAGTAACCTCTTGTGAGGAACTGTGTCGAAGGCCTTCTTGCAGTCCCAAAAAAATGCAATCGATCCACCCCTCTCTCTCTTGTTTTACTTCTGTCACCTTGTCATAAAACTCTAGTAGGTTTGTGACACAGGATTTTCCTTCCCTGAAACCGCGCTGGTTGTCAATTATACACTTGTTTCTTTCCAGGTGCTCCACCACTCTCCTCCTGATGATCTTCTCCATGACCTTGCATACTATACACGTTAGTGATACAGGTCTGTAGTTTAGTGCCTCATGTCTGTCTCCCTTTTTAAAAATTGGGACTACATTTGCCATCTTCCGTACCTCAGGGAGATGCCCAGTTTCAAATGATGTGTTGAAGATCTTTGTTAATGGCACACACAGTATCTCTGCTCCCTCTTTAAGGACCCATGGAGAGATGTTGTCTGGTCCCACCGCCTTTGAGGTGTCAAGTTCGCATAGCAGCTTCTTCACCTCCTCCTTGGTTATATGTACCTCATCCAGCACTTGCTGGTGTACCCCCCTGTTCTGATTTCCTCGAGTCCTACTGGTTTCCACTGTAAATACTTCTTTAAATCTCGTGTTGAGCTCCTGACATACCTCTCGATCGTTTCTTGTGAACTCCCCATCACCCTTCCTCAGTCTGATTACATTGTCCTTGACTGTTGTTTTCCTCCTGATGAGGCTGTACAACAGCTTCGGGTCAGTCTTGACTTTCGATGCTATGTCATTTTCATATTGTCGCTGAGCCTCCCTTCTTATCTGTGCATATTCGTTTCTGGCTCTTCGGCTAATTTCTTTATTTTCCTGAGTTCTCTGTCTTCTGTACCTTTTCCATTCTCTAGTACACCTAGTTTTTGCCTCCCAACACCTTTAGGTGAACCAAGGACTCGTTCTGTTCTTCCCATTATTTCTGTTTCCCTTGGGAACAAACCTCTCCTCTGCCTCCTTGCATTTTGTTGCCACATAGTCCATCATTTCTTGTACTGGTTTTCCTGTCAGTTCCCTTTCCCACTGAATGTCTTGAAGGAAGTTCCTCATGCCTGAGTAGTTCCCCATTTTGCAGTTTGGTTTTTCCCAATCTATTCCTGCTACTCTCTCCACTTGGAGCTCAACTATGTAGTCGAAGCACAGAACCACATGATCACTAGCTCCCAGAGGCCCTTCATACATGATATCCTCGAAGTCCGAACTACTCAAAGTGTGTGTGTGTGTGTGTGTGTGTGTGTGTGTGTGTGTGTGTACTCATCTAATTGTACTCACCTAATTGTGGTTTCAGGGGGCGAGACTCAGCTCCTGGCCCCGCCTCTTCACTGATCGCTACTGGGTCCTCTCTCTCTCTCTGCTTCCTGAGCTTTGTCATACCTCTTCTTAAAACTATGTATGGTTCCTGCCTCCACTACTTCACTTGCTAGGCTATTCCACTTGCTGACAACTCTATGACTGAAGAAATACTTCCTAACGTCCCTGTGACTCGTCTGAGTCTTCAGCTTCCAGTTGTGACCCCTTGTCCCTGTGTCCCCTCTCTGGAACATCCTATCTCTGTCCACCTTGTCTATTCCCCGCAGTATCTTGTATGTCGTTATCATGTCTCCCCTGACCCTTCTGTCCTCCAGTGTCGTCAGTCCGATTTCCCTTAACCTTTCCTCGTACGACATTCCCTTGAGCTCTGGGACTAGCCTTGTTGCAAACCTTTGTACTTTCTCTAACTTCTTGATGTGCTTGACCAGGTGTGGGTTCCAGACTGGTGCTGCATACTCCAGTATGGGCCTAACATACACAGTGTACAGTGTCTTGAACGATTCCTTATTAAGGTATCGGAACACTATTCTCAGGTTTGCCAGGCGCCCGTATGCTGCAGCGGTTATTTGGTTGATGTGTGCCTCCGGTGATTGCTCGGTGTTATGGTCACCCCAAGGTCTTTCTCCCTGAGTGAGGTCTGTAGTCTTTGTCCACCTAGCCTATACTCTGTCTTCTTTGCCCCTCCCCAATCTTCATGACTTTGCATTTGGCTGGATTGAATTCGAGCCTGTCCAGGTCTCTTTGCAGTCCTGCCTCATCCTCGTCCGATTTAATTCTTCTCATCAACTTCACGTCATCTGCGAACAGGGACACTTCAGAGTCTATTCCTTCCATCATGTCGTTCACATATATCAAAAATAGCACTGGTCCTAGAACTGACCCCTGTGGGACCCCGCTCGTAACAGGCGCCCACTGTGATACCTCTTCACGTACCATGACTCGTTGCTGCCTCCCTGTCAGGTATTCCCTTATCCATTGCAGTGCCCTCCCTTTTACATGCGCCTGATCCTCCAGCTTCTGCACTAATCTCTTGTGGGGAACTGTGTCAAAGGCTTTCCTGCAGTCTAGGAAAACGCAATCTACCCACCCCTCTCTCTCGTGTCTTACTTCTGTTACCTTGTCATAAAACTCCAGGAGGTTTGTGATACAAGATTTGCCTTCCATGAACCCATGCTGGTTTTCATTTATAATCTTGTTCCTTTCCAGGTGTTCGACCACTCTCCTCCTGATAATCTTCTCCATGACTTTGCACACAATACATGTCAGAGACACAGGTCTGTAGTTTAGTGCCTCGTTTCTGTTTCCTTTCTTAAATATGGAGACTACATTAGCTGCCTTCCATTTCTCAGGTAGTTGCCCAGTTTCAAGGGATGTGTTGAAGATTGTGGTTAGAGGCACGCACAGCATCTCTGCTCCTTCTCTAAGGACCCATGGGGAGATGTCCGGTCCCATCGCCTTTGAGGTGTCATGGTCACTTAAGAGCTTCTTCACCTCCTCCTCAGTTGTTCGTATGTCATCCAACACTTGTTGGTATATTCCCTCTTGATGTTCCCTTCTGTGCTGTCTTCCCACAGCCCTTCCTGCCTCTACTGTAAAAACTTCCTTAAATCTCCTGTTCAGCTTCTCACATACCTCCTGATCATGTCTTGTGAGTTCTCCACCTTCTGTCCTTAATCTGATCACCTGGTCTTTGACTGTTGTCTTCCTCCTGATGTGGCTATACAACAGTTTCGGGTCAGTCTTGATTCTCGATGCTATGTCATTTTCATACTGTCGCTGGACCTCCTCTCCTTACCTGTGTGTACTCATTCCTGGCTCCCTTCTGTACTTTTTCCATTCTCTATTGCACTTTGTTTTTGCCTCCTTACACCGTCGGGTAAACCAGGGGCTCGTTCTGGTCTTCCCGTTGTTACTGTTGCCCTTGGGAATCAACCTTTCCACTGCCTCCTTACATTTTGTTGTTACATATTCCATCATTTCATTTACTGGCTTTCCTGCCAGTTCTCTGTCCCACTGGACCTCCCGCAGGAAGTTCTTCAACCCTATGTAGTCCCCTCTTTTATAATCAGACTTTTCCCATTCAACTCCTGTTATTCTCTCCACTTGCAGCTCTACTATATATTCAAAGCACAGAACCACGTGGTCGCTAGCTCCTAGGGGACTCTCATACTTGATGTCCTCAATGTCTGAGCTGCCCAGGGTGAACACAAGGTCCAATCTTGCTGGTTCATCCTCCCCTCTCACTCTGGTAGTGTCCTTAACATGTTGGTGCATGAGGTTTTCCAGCACCACGTCCAACATCCTTGCTCTCCATGTTTTGGGACCCCAATGTGGCTCCAGGTTTTCCCAGTCAATCTTCCTGTGGTTGAAATCCCCCATAACCAGCAACTTTGCTCTGCTGGAGTGAGCTCTTCTTGCCACCTCAGCAAGTGTATCCACCATTGCTCTGTTGCTCTCTTCATATTCCTCTCTTGGCCTCCTGCAGTTCTGTGGTGGATTATACATCACTGCAATGACCACTTTGTGTTCCACAGACTGAAGTGTACCTGCTATGTAGTCTCTTTCTCCCGTCTCATCTATGCCTTCCATTTTCTCGAATTTCCATCTGTTTTTTACGAGCAGAGCAACCCCACCTCCCCCCCTGCCCCTTCTATCTTTCCTCATGATCTGGTATCCTGGTGGGAAGATTGCATCTGTTATTGTCTCCGTGAGTTTTGTTTCTGTAACTGCTATGATGTCTGGGGACTTCTCATTGATTCTTTCTTGCCATTCCTCATGTTTATTCGTTAATCCATCTGCATTTGTGTACCAAACCTTCAACTTCTGTTCTAATACTGTAACTGTGGTGCGGGGGGTGGAAACAGAGGGATCGGTGTGTGATGGTTGGTTTGGATTGTTCAGTTGCCTTGGGGGTGTCGTGGCTGGAGTCCTTCTGCAGGTGTTTCTGGGGGGCGCGCTTGTCCTTCCATTTGATCCTGGGTTATTCTGCTCTCCTTTTTCATTTCCTCCCATTTCTCCTTTCGTTTTTGAACTCTCTCTTTCATTGTCTTCCTTTCGTCCTGTGTTCTGTCTCGATCGAGGTACACACTCCGGAACTCCTGCTTGCCTCTCAGCCATGCTTTCTCCTGCAGGATCATGGTTCGGGTTGATTCTGCCTTGAAAATTACTTTGAGAGGCCGATTCCTTTTCTTTGTGAACCACCCAATTCTCCGAAAATTTGCCACCTGGGTCATGTCCCCCTCGCCTATCACCTTCATGATATCTTCAATTGCTTTTTTCTCCTCCTGCTTTCTTTCATCATAAGTTTCCCCTTTAGCTTCGTCTAGCTTATAGACAAACACGGATCTCTCCCTTTCCACCTCCCACTGAGACTCCCATTGCATCCTCTGATGTGTTTTAGTTCCTTCCCATGGAGTGTTCCTTCAGTCCCTTCCCTAGTTATGGCCCCTATGCTTCTTGGTTTGTCCTTCCTGCTCACCTGTTCCTGGCCCCCACAGGTATCTGGTAAGGTCCTTGCACATGTCCTAGTTCTTTCAATGTCTTCCAACCTCTCATTCTGTCCTAGTGTGCTCCCTGTCTTTGTTTTGGCTCTATGTGGGTTTGACAGGACCTCTGCATACAGTTTAGTTTCCATGCTTCCTTCAGACTTGTTGTCTGTGTTTGATGTAGCCATTGCCGATGCTACTTCTGTAATATCTTTGTCTCTGTGCTGTTTCAGATGTCTCAGCTCCTCTTCTAATCTCTCTATCTTGATTTCTGCTGCTGTGGCCTGTTGCTTCCACCTTCTGCATTCTGCTGCTAACCTCTCTTCCATCTTCCTTTCCAGCTCATCTAGTCTCCTTCCCCAGTCTTCCTCCCTTTTTTTGAGCTCTACCTCCCATTCCTCCCTCCCAGATTCGTCCTTGGAGCCCCTTGTCCTCATCCTGGTTCTAGGTTCCCCCGTTGCTCCACAGAAGGGGGGACGGGTGGTTAGGGGGAGGGGAATAGATGGTTAGGAGGAGAGGGGATGGATGGTTGTGGGGGAGGGGGAGGATGGTTATTGGAGGGGTAGAGATAGTTGAGGGAGGGGGTTAGATGGTTTGAGGGAGAGAAGGGATGGATGGTTATGGGGGAGGGGGAGGATGGTTATTGGAGGGAGGGAGGTAGTTGGGGGGTTAGACGGTTTGGGGAGGGGTTAGGTGGTTTGGGGGAGGGGTAGGTGGCTAAGGTGAGGTGGTTAGGGAAGGGGGAGAGGTGGTTAGGGGAGGGGGATACGTGTTTGTGTCCAGTGTGTGTGTCAAGTGCTGGAGGGGGTGTGTGTGTGTGTGTGTGTGTGTGTGTGTGTGTGTGTTAGTTACCATTTGGTCCTAGGCACATGTCGATTAGACATGTGCCTAGGTCCAAATGGTAACTAACACACACACACACACACACACCCTCCACCACTTGACACAGACACTTGACACAAACACGTACCCCCCTCCCCTAACCACCTCTCCTCCTTCCCTAACCACCTCACCTTAGCCACCTACCCCTCCCCCAAACCACCAAACCCCTCCCCAAACCGTCTAACCCCCCCAACTACGTGTGTGTGTGTGTGTGTGTGTGTGTGTGTGTGTGTGTGGTGTGTGTGTGGTGTGTGTGTGGTGTGTGTGTGTGGTGTGTGTGTGGTGTGTGTGTGGTGTGTGTGTATGTGTGTGTGGTGTGTGTGGTGTGTGTGTGGTGTGTGTGTGGTGTGTGTGTGTGTGGGGTGTGTATGTGTGGTGTGTGTGTGTGTGGTGTGTGTGTGTGTGGTGTGTGTGTGTGGTGTGTGTGTGTGTGGTGTGTGTGTGTGGTGTGTGTGTGTGTGGTGTGTGTGTGTGGTGTGTGTGTGTGGTGTGTGTGTGTGTGGTGTGTGTGTGTGTGTGTATATATGTGTGTGTGTGTGTGTGTGTGTGTGTGTGTGTGTACTCACCTAGTTGTACTCACCTAGTTGAGGTTGCGGGGGTCGAGTCCGAGCTCCTGGCCCCGCCTCTTCACTGATCGCTACTAGGTCACTCTCCCTGAGCCGTGAGCTTTATCATACCTCTGCTTAAAGCTATGTATGGATCCTGCCTCCACTACATCGCTTCCCAAACTATTCCACTTACTGACTACTCTGTGGCTGAAGAAATACTTCCTAACATCCCTGTGATTCATCTGTGTCTTCAGCTTCCAACTGTGTCCCCTTGTTACTGTGTCCAATCTCTGGAACATCCTGTCTTTGTCCACCTTGTCAATTCCTCTCAGTATTTTGTATGTCGTTATCATGTCCCCCCTATCTCTCCTGTCCTCCAGTGTCGTCAGGTTGATTTCCCTTAACCTCTCCTCGTAGGACATACCTCTTAGCTCTGGGACTAGTCTTGTTGCAAACCTTTGCACTTTCTCTAGTTTCTTCACGTGCTTGGCTAGGTGTGGGTTCCAAACTGGTGCCGCATACTCCAATATGGGCCTAACATACACGGTGTACAGGGTCCTGAATGATTCCTTATTAAGATGTCGGAATGCTGTTCTGAGGTTTGCTAGGCGCCCATATGCTGCAGCAGTTATTTGGTGTGTGTGTGTGTGTGTATGTGTGTGTGTGTGTGTGTTTGTGTGTGTGTGTGTGTATGTGTTTAAGTATGTGTGTGTGTGTATGTGTGTGTATGTGTGTGTGTATGTGTGTGTGTGTGTGTGTGTGTGTGTGTGTGTGTGTGTGTGAGTGTCTACCCTTGTGTGTGCGTGTGTATGTGTGTCTGCTGGTGTAGCTCTAGCTCCTGGCACGGCCTCTTAACCTTGAGTGGGTTGGCGTAATGTGAGGCTGCACACGCAAGCCTACGCCAAATAAGCCTCTTTAAAGATAAATCTCCCTCACTACGCGTCAGACTTTGATCAGAGGCAGGAGATTACCGCTCCAGGAGAGCTCACTGCACACCCAAATATCCTTCCTACGCTGTCATGCCTCTTGCTGCCACTGCTGCTTCTGCTGTTGCTGCCTGCTGCCTGCTGCCTGCTGCCTGCTGCCTTCGGTTGCTGCTGATGATTTTTCTGCAGAATTTACATTATTACTGCCGATGATGCTTTTGTTATTGTTGCTGCACCTGTGCTTTTCCTGCTTCAGCAGCTGTTGCCTCTGCTGTTCCTGATGCTGTTGTTGCTGTTTGTTGTTGCCACTTTTGTTGCTGCATCTATGCTGCTGTTCCTGCTGCCGCTGTTCCTGCTGCTGTTGCTCCTGCAATTTATGTTGTTGCTATTTCTGCTGTTGCTGATGCTGCAGCTGCTGTTGCTGCTGTTACTCTGTCTTCTCTTCCTCTTATCCAGAATGTATCAAATTTCCCATCTTCCAGTGCATCGCTATACGCTCCAGGGACTTTGAAATTGGTCTTTAAAATCAACTTGATATCTCCTTCAAGTTTACCAGAGCACCGTGCGTCAGGAATGACTTTTGATGTGTCAAAAAATATCCTCTTCAAGGAGACAAGTGGGTACCTGGTTTGATGATATGTAGGAAGTTGACGCAGCTGGAAAACAGGCGATAAGGAATATTTAAGCAGGAATTATATGCAGAGCATTTGGTGAGGTATAAAGGGAGGGTAAATCTCTCCCTCTTTTGAAGTGCGGTTTAGAGAAATATTTTGAGAAGTTTTTGTTATTTTTTTTGAAGATCAATAGATGAGCTAGTTTACACTAGCTTTCATATGATCTACTTGACTACTAATTTCACGTCATAATTCATTTCTAATTCATTTCATCTCTCTCCTTCCATCCTTTTAACGTTTACTCTCTTATTTAAATTTGTTTTTATCTTGTTCTCCTCCTTTACTCTCAATATTATTTTCTCATTATTAAAGTGACACAAACTGTACGATAAACGTCAGGCCCATTGTAGAGTATGCAGCACCAGCGTGGAACCCACTCCAAATAAAATATGTCACGAGACTGGAGAAAATGCTGTGGTTTGCAGGTGAAACTAATCCCAGAAATAATGGGAATGAACTGTGAAGAATAATTAAACGTACTGAACCACTTTTTTCTTTTCCTATGACTCTCTCTTTTCATAACTATTCCATGCCTTTCCAGGTATTCCAATCCTGTTATAAGCATTCAGAGCCTATATAAGTGATCCTAAGCCCCAGCTTTAGCATTGATTCTCAACACAGTCCTGGTCATTGTAAGCATTTTCAAGGCATCATGACAATCCGAGGCATTCTGAACCTATCAGGAGCATTCCGAGCATATTCGGAGCATTTCAAACCCATGTTGGGTATTCTGAACCTGTCCAGAACCCCCTTCAAGCGTCCTAAAGCATAACAAAACACTTTTACCAAACCAGAGCTGAACAGAAACCGTAATGACATCAGGACAAGCTGAGTATGGAAAAATGTCCTCCTCGTCTCTGCTCTATATCTTCACCTTGACGTGGAAAAAGATTTACGTCCGCGCGTTTAGTCTCTCGGTCCCTAAACGATGTTTTGATTACATTTAGTCACGGGCTTATAAGGGATTTATAATGCCGTTGTGAGGAGAGTAACAGTAGCTGCCTAAGAGAGAGACAGAGAGAGAGAGAGAGAGAGAGAGAGAGAGAGAGAGAGAGAGGAGGGAGGAAGAAGGGAAAGGGTTAATTCAGACATCCGTTTAAGCATGTAAAATGCATTATTAACAAGGACAATCGGATGAAATTTGAATACACATCGAAGTCCACTAAGAGGATCTGAACTTCTGTATCTCGCTGAATATGGGATCTCATTCTCTCACATTCACTACGGAAAGGATTAAATCCCATATATAGCCTTGGAAAATGGATGTGAATTTGAAATACATCGCTTGCTATTAATAATTCTAATTCATACTTTCAATCTGCAGTGAAATTGTGTTTCATATCTATACAATAAAGAGTACGAGATATTGTAATTTGATAGAATATTTCTTTTTTCTTTTTTTTTCTTTTTTTTTGAGAGAGAGAGAGAAAGAGATGTTTCATATTGTTTGGCAGGAGAATCTAATTGTTTACCTCATTCTTTCAGAGGATTCAAGCGTTTATATTTTTCCCAGAATTAAATTACAACGCATATAGGTGCCAGAAGTAAAACGTCACTGCCACGCGATACGTCCTCAGTAAAGCACCGTATGGATGATCGGATCCCCTCGTTCCAAGGGATTTTGAGTACGAATCGTTAGATGAGGCAAAGAGGGAGAATCGATCGAGCACGGTGTTCTGTCGAAAGTCATTCGAACAGCTGAAATGTTTTAAAATCCAATCGCACGGTGATTTTCATGTCTAATTGTCAATCTGTTCTCTTTGGGCTCATTTCCAAAGGTAATGGAGGATGTAATTGCTGTGAAATAATTCCTGGAATTGCCGTTGGAACGGCTCTGTTTAGCCTGGTGAGACACGTCCCAACAGGAGAGAAAAATGGGCTGGAAAATGAACGACACATGGCAGAAAAGTAAGTGTGGAGGGAATAACGGTAACCGATAAAAAGGGATTAATATATTTATAATGGCACTAATTTAACCAGAGACTTATTGAATGCAGCAACTTAAAAAATCTCAACGGCGAATAACTTTCACATTTCCTCTCACGTTTTCTTTATTCTTTTTCTTTCCATTATCCGTCATCTTATCATATTGTATCCCTTGAACACAAGAACATTGCTTAAAAATGACTGAGATTATTATTATTGATCTTGTAATAACCTTTTTTCTTATTAGTCTTATTTCGTCAATGTCATCAGCCTTAGCATCGTCTGTTGATGCTCCTGAAGGGTTCTTGATCTAAGGAGTAAGAGCTACGCTTATATTTCTTGAATTAAATCTGATTTTATTCTGTTCCCCAGACACTGTGATGAGCAGCACTTTCACCTAACCTAACCTACCCTAACCTAACCTAATATACCCTAAGCTAACCTACCCTAACCTAACCTAATATACCCTAAGCTAACCTACCCTAACGTAACCTAATCTACCTTAACCTAACCTAATCTACTCTAACTTAATCCACCCTACCCTAACCTAACTTACCCTAACCTAACTTACCTAACCTAGCCTACCCTAACCTAATCTAACCTAACCTAACCTAACCTAACCTAACCTAACCTAACCTAACCTAACCTAACCTAATCTAACCTAACCTAACTTACCCTAACCTAACTTACCTAACCTAGCCTACCCTAACCTAATCTAACCTAACCTAACCTAACCTAACCTAACCTAACCTAACCTAACCTAACCTAACTTACCCTAACCTAACTTACCTAACCTAGCCTACCCTAACCTAATCTAACCTAACCTAACCTAACCTAACCTAACCTACCCTAACCAAGCCTAATCTACCTTAACTTAACCTAATCTACCCTAACTTTATCCACCCTACCCTAACCTAACTTACCCTAACCTAACTTACCTAACCTAGCCTACCCTAACCTAACCTAACCTAACCTAGCCCACCCTAACCTAACCTAACCTAACCTAACCTAATTTACCATAAATTAACCTACCCTAACCTAAGCTAACCTAACCTAACCTAACCTAACCTAACCTAATTTACCCTAGCCTAACCTACCCCAACCTAACCTAACCTAACCTAGCCTTCCCTAACTTAACCTAACCTAATCCACCCTAACCTAACCTAACCTAACCTAATCTACCATAACCTAACCTACCCTAACCTAAGCTAACCTAACCTAACCTAACCTAACCTAATTTACCCTAGCCTAACCAACCCCAACCTAACCTAACCTAACCTAGCCTAACCTAACCTAACTTAACCTAACCTAACGATTTTCCCATAATAAAGTACAAAGTAGTTCCACCCTATCTTACCCACCCTTTCATCCTCCCTAACATTACCTCCCTTAATGCTACCTAACACTCTCCTCCCTCTCCTTAAGCTTCACCTCCTGATAATCCCCTTCCGCTCCCTACTCCCTTAATCCCACCCTTTTGCCAGCTCGTCTCTACATTGTCCCCCCCCCCTCCCCATTCTTCTCTCTCTCCACTCCACCTCTACCTCTCCTCTCCTCTTCCCCCCTCCCGTACACCACAACCTCTTTTCCCTCGTCCCCTCTGTCTCCCTCCCTTCTCTTCAACCTCTCTTATCTTCCTAGTACCTCTCTACCTATCTCCCCATCTCCTCTTCACATCCCCTCCCTCTCTTCCTTTCATCTCTTCCCCTCTTTCTGTCGGTCTCTCAATTCTTAGCCTCCATTTCCCTTCTCTTTCCCCATTCCTCACTTTCACTCTTTCCTTCTCTCCCCCCTCATTCTCTTCCGCTTCCCTTCCCTTCCCTTCCCCCTCCCACTTCAGCCTCCCCCTCCACCCACACCTACACAGCCCAACTTTAAATCCTTGGACCAGTCTCTACCTTCCAGGAATCAGCCGATGAGGAAGTGAGCGACTGGATAGGCTAGAGGAGGTTAGGAATGAAGGAGGATGGTTAGGAGGGGAAGAAGGGTGTTAGGAGGAAAGGAAGGTGGTTAGGAGTGGAGGAAGGGGGTTAGGAGTGGAGGAGTAGGTTCAGGAGTGGATGAGGGGGGGATCAGGAGAGTAAGAGGAAAGGGGTATGGGTGTGGAGTTAGGAGCACAGAGAGGTGTTGAGGGAGGTATGGTCTGAGGTGTTGAGGGAGGTGTGGAGGGAGGTGTGGAGGGAGGCGTGGAAGGAGATGTGGAGGGAGGTGTGGAGGGAGGTATGGTCTGAGGTGTGGAGGGAGGTGTGGAGGGAGGTGTGGAGGGAGGTGTAGATGGAGGTGTTGAGGGAGGTGTGGAGGGAGGTGTGGAGGGAGGTATCGAGGGAGGTGTAGAAGATATTGAGGGAGGTGGGGAGGGAGGTGTGGTCTGAGGTGTGGAAGGAGGTGTGGATTGAAGTGTTGAGGAAGATGTAGTTAAAAATATAGAGGGGGTGGTAAAATGTGTTGGGGTGAAGGAGGAAGTGAATAAGTGAGTGAGAGAGAGAGAGAGACAGACAGACAGACAGACAGACAGACAGACAGACAGACAGACAGACAGACAGACAGAGACAGAGACAGAGACAGAGAGATGATAGAAAAAAGGTAGAATAGTGGGAGGAAGTGAATGGAGAAGAGAGGGAGAGTAGTGAGAGTGAGTGAAGGAGAGAGGGAGAGTATTGGAAGGGAGTGAGTGAAGAAAAGCGGCAGGGTACTGGGAGTGAGTGAGTGGATAAGGAAGAAGTGAGAGGGAGTTCAATGCTATCTCAGTCCAGCACAAAATCCAGGTGATGGCAACACTGTACCAACCACGTCTAACACCTCTCATGGCAACACTATACCAACGACGTCTTACACCTCTCATGGCAACACTGGAGGCCATGAATCCATCGCCTTGTGTATATGAAATGATAATTTAAATAAAATAAACATTTAACTCAAATTAATAAATTTATCTTCAGATTTAAACTCAAAAAATACTCATATTACTACAATATTTACTTCCAGACTCACACTGAACTATTGTAATACTGAAACGATATTCCTAACATCACTCGGCCGTAAATTTTACAATGCTATTTCAAAATACTATAAAGTAAACAAAAGACGATTACAAATAACTGGTCATACACGGTACTAAATATTAAAAATGAAAAAAAAAATATGTTTGTGCGGAATGCTCATGCTCTAGCTAGCTGTGTCAGCAGCCGATTACTGCATAATAATCTCCACAACCCTTAGTGATATACCAAGCTTTCCACCTCTCAGCCGGAAGATCATCTCGGGAAACAAACACTACCTCTCTCTCTCTCTCTCTCTCTCTCTCTCTCCCTCTCGCACACACAAAAGCTCACTGTAGTTTCATAGACTCTGTGTGCAGAGTAATCGAAGCGAATTGTCAACAAGCAAATTGTCAATCACTCATTCTCTGACAACAAATTGCATCCAGCAGGTGCCTTTCACTGTGTTTGGTTCACATGACAACTGCAGTGTTTCGTCTCCCGTCACCATAACAAGGCAGTTTATTTTATTCTTCCACGAGGCCTGGTCTCAGACCGAGCCGCGGGGGAGTTGACCCCCGAAATCCTCTCCAGGTATCTCCAGGTATCTCCAGGTATACCTCCTAATTGAAGATTGAGACACTTATGCAACATATGGGAATCTTTATTGAGGAAACGTTTCGTGGCTTCATCAGTCCAGTACTTTGTATTGGACTGATGAAGCCACTGTGTGGCGAAACGTTTCCTCAATAAAGATTCCCATATGTTGCATAAGTGCCTCAATCTTCAACTTGTCGGTTTTTTAAACGATTTATCACATACCACCTCATTGTTTCTGTCAACAGCACCCGTTGTCCCTTCACCATGATACAGGGTAACTATTATTTAATAAATGTATGGAAGAGGGTAAGGTACCTAGGGATTGGCAGAGAGCATGCATAGTTCCTTTTTGTAAAGGCAAAGGGGACAAAAGAAAGTGCAAAAATTATAGGGGGATAAGTCTGTTGAGTATACCTGGTAAAGTGTATGGTAGAGTTATTATTGAAAGAATTAAGTGTAAGACGGAGAATAGGATAGCAGATGAACAAGGAGGCTTTAGGAAAGGTAAGGGGTGTGTGGACCAGGTGTTTACAGTGAAACATATAAGTGAACAGTATTTAGATAAGGCTAAAGAGGTTTTTGTGGCATTTATGGATTTGGAAAAGGTGTATGACAGGGTGGATAGGGGGGCAATGTGGCAGATGTTGCAGGTGTTTGGTGTAGGAGGTAGGTTACTGAAAGCAGTGAAGAGTTTTTACGAGGATAGTGAGGCTCAAGTTAAAGTATGTAGGAAAGAGGGAGATTATTTCCCAGTAAAAGTAGGCCTTAGACAAGGATGTGTGATGTCACCGTGGTTGTTTAATATATTTATAGATGGGGTTGTAAGAGAAGTAAATGCAAGGGTCTTGGCAAGAGGTGTGGAGTTAAAAGATAAAGAATCACACATAAAGTGGGAGTTGTCACAGTTGCTCTTTGCTGATGACACTGTGCTCTTGGGAGATTCTGAAGAGAAGTTGCAGAGGTTGGTGGATGAATTTGGTAGGGTATGTAAAAGAAGAAAATTAAAAGTGAATACAGGAAAGAGTAAGGTTATGAGGATAACAAAAAGATTAGGTGATGAAAGACTAGATATCAGATTGGAGGGAGAGAGTATGGAGGAGGTGAATGTATTCAGATATTTCGGAGTGGACGTGTCAGCAGATGGGTCTATGAAAGATGAGGTGAATCATAGAATTGATGAGGAGAAAAGGGTGAGCGGTGCACTTAGGAGTCTGTGGAGACAAAGAACTTTGTCCTTGGAGGCAAAGAGGGGAATGTATGAGAGTATAGTTTTACCAGCGCTCTTATATGGGTGTGAAGCATGGGTGATAAATGTTGCAGCGAGGAGAAGGCTGGAGGCAGTAGAGATGTCATGTCTGAGGGCAATGTGTGGTGTGAATATAATGCAGAGAATTCGTAGTTTGGAAGTTAGGAGGAGTTGCAGAATTGCGAAAACTGTTGTCCAGAGGACTGAGGAAGGGTTGTTGAGGTGGTTCGGACATGTAGAGAGAATGGAGCGAAACAGAATGACTTTAAGAGTGTATCAGTCTGTAGTGGAAGGAAGGCGGGGTAGGGGTCGGCCTAGGAAAGGTTGGAGGGAGGGGGTAAAGGAGGTTTTGTGTGCGAGGGGCTTGGACTTCCAGCGGGCATGCGTGAGCGTGTTTGATAGGAGTGAATGGAGACAAATGGTTTTTAATACTTGACGTGCTGTTGGGGTGTGAGCAAAGTAACATTTATGAAGGGATTCAGGGAAACCGGCAGACCGGACTTGAGTCCTGAAGATGGGAAGTACAGTGCCTGCACTCTGAAGGAGGGGTGTTAATGTTGCAGTTTAAAAACTGTAGTGTAAAGCACCCTTCTGGCAAGACAGTGATGGAGTGAATGATGGTGAAAGTTTTTCTTTTTCGGGCCACCCAGCCTTGGTGGGAATCGGCCAGAGTGCTAATAATATATATATATATATATACAAGGAATTCGCAAGAGCAGGCGAAATATACACAAACACTGATCTCTGGCTGAAGGAGACTCGAACCTACGAACCTTGGAACAAGGTACGCAGTGCCTTACCATTCTCACCACACTGGACCAATACCTTGGAGTCCAGCTTGCGCTAGACTTTGATCCAAGGCAGCCAGCTTCTCCCTGAAAGCTGGCTGCCTTGGATCAAAGTCTAGCGCAAGCTGAACTCCAAGGTATTGGTCCAGTGTGATGAGAATGGTAAGGCACTGCGTACCTGGTTCCAAGGTTCGTAGGTTCAAGTCTTCTTCAGCCAGAGATCAGTGTTTGTATATATACATATATATATATATATATATATATATATATATATATATATATATATATATATATATATATATATATATATATATATGCAGAACAACCACTGTGAAAAATAATGAAATTCCAAGACGAGACTACACCTCGCTGCCACCCCCAACAACACCTGACTTTGTGGACCAGGCTGTAGATTCTCCTCATTATCTTCACATCGTCTGCAAACAGAGACACTTCTGAGCCTTTTCTTTACGTCATGTCATTCACATATACCAGAAACAGCACTTGTTCTAGGACTGACCCCTGTGGAACCCGGCTCGTCACAGACGCCCTTACATAAATATATATATATATATATATATATATATATATATATATATATATATATATATATATATATATATATATATATATATATATATATATATATATATATATTTATATATATATAGTTTAAAAGATGGGGTGGTAGGGGAAGTGGAATATTCAAACGGCTTCAGGAAGAAATCCAAATATTCCTCCTTGAAGCCTTTTTATCCACTTCTCCGAGGCTATGGGTCCCACAATTTACACCAGAGGTGGACCCCATCATATAATTATATATATATATATATATATATATATATATATATATATATATATATATATATATATATACACCGGCTAAGTTATTCAGTACTCTTCCCTCCTCCCAGAAAAACACGAGATCAGTTTCCACCTACGATTTTCGTCACTCTGGCGTCAGTAATGCACAAAAAATGCCTTCGTAATCCGTGTTTTATGCAGATTCGGCTAATTATCAACAGCGCCACCATCTCACTAGCGGCAAAAATAGATAATAAAGAAGAGGTTGTTCACACGCTTCCCAAAAACTTAGTTTTCTGTTCAAATAAATTATTTGTATTTTTTCTACGCCTTTTTTTTTCTTTCTCGTCATATGGAAATTTGTTGCATCTACTTGAGAGAATATGTGCTTATATGATAGTGTTTACATTATTTTAGTGCAGGACAAAATTTTTCACTTGTGAAATAGATTTTTTTTTTTTTAATATTGAGAACGTTTAGCGTATCAGTCATTCTCTCTTATTCAAACTTAAATAGCGTGAATTTTACACTAGCACGCGCATGCATGCACTGAAGCACGCACACACAAACACACACAACATTCACACACACACACACACACACACACACACACACACACAAACACACACACACACACACACACACACACACACACACACACACACCTAGAAGGGAATGGACTAATACATGGCAACCATCACGGCTTCAGGGAAGGGAAATCATGAGTCACAAACCTATTGGAGTTCTATGACAAGACAAGGTAACAGTAGTAAGACAAAGAAAGAGATAGACTGCATCTTGTTGGACTGAAAGGTTTTTCGACACAGTTCCACACGTGAGACTGGTTGAAAGGCTACAGGAGCAGGTAGGGATAGGAGGGAAAGTACTGCAGTGATTTAGGGAATACTTGACAGGAAAAAAAACAACGTGTGTCGGTCCGAGACAAGGTGTCAGTGTGTGTGCATGTGTCGACTGGGGTTCCACAAGGGTCAGTCCTAAGTCCTGTACAGTTTCCTGTATAAGTGAATGACAGAGATGTCGAGATGTTCCTGTTTGCAGACGATGTGAAACTGATGAGGAGAATACAAGCTGACGAGGAACAGGTAAGCCTACAAGGGGATCTGGACAGGCTGCAAGCTTCGTCCGACAAATGGCTCATGGATTTTAACTACAGCAAATGCTAAGCTATTAAGCTTGGGGAAGAAAAAAGAACCGCAGTCGGTGTACAAACTAATAGGTCAGAGGCTGCAAAACTCACTCAGTTCAATTCAATTCAATTCAAGTTTATTCTCTATAATGGTTACAATGTGGGGTTTACAGGTTTTGGGTATTGTGTGGTTTACATGTTATAAAATACTAATTACAGAGGGGGCCACTAGAACACCTAGCATGGCTAGGCATTTCGAGCAGACTTAGATTAATTCTTAACATTAAATCCTTACAGATTATGGTATTAAGGCTAAGTGACTACATCATAATTTGTGAGTTTAGTAATGTGAATATTGGAGTATCATAGGCAAACTTATGACTAGTTAGGATTTATTATTTTAAGATTAAGATTAGTATTTCTGGGTTTATAGTCAGTGGGTGAGTGAGTGTAATTTTGAACCACCAGTTGGTTATCATGTAGTTAGTTGTCGGAGTGGATCAGGGAGATAAGATGTTTTCTAACTGTAGTTTTGAAAGTGATGAATGTGTCTGCAGTTCTAGAGTTTTCAGGTAGGGAGTTCCAGATTTTAGGTCCTTTGAAATACATTGAATTTTTGTAAAGGTTTAGTCGAACACGGGGAATGTCATAGAGATGTTTGTGTCTGGTGTTATGCCTGTGGATCCTGTCACAACTATCAAGAAAGCGTTTTAGGTCAAGGTTAATATTGGAATTTAAGGTCCTGTAGATATAGATTGCACAGTAGTAAGTGTAGATGTTCTGAACAGGGAGTAAGTTTAGATCTATGAAGAGTGGGGGGGTGTATTGCCAGGGATGGGATTAAGTGATTATTCTTACTGTGGCTTTTTGTTGGGTTATTATTGGCTTTAGGTGTGTTGCTGCAGTTGAACCCCAAGCACAGATAGCATAGGTGAGGTATGGATATATAAGTGAATGGTATAGTGTGAGAAGGGCAGTTTGCGGTACATAGTATCGTATCCTGGAGAGGATCCCCACCGTTTTGAATACTTTTTTTGTTATGTGTTGGATATGGGTGCTGAAATTTAGGTTGTTGTCGAGGTATAGGCCAAGGAATTTTCCCTCATTATGTCTGGCAATTAGAGTGTTGTTGATCTTAATGTTAAGTTGCGCAACACCTGCTCTGCTACCAAACATAATATAGTAGATTTTGCCAGTGTTAAGTGTAAGTTTATTGGCTGTCATCCAAGTCGATATTTTGAGCAGCTCCTCGTTAACAATGGTGTTGAGGGTGGCAAGATTAGGGTGGGAGATGACATAAGTCGTGTCGTCAGCAAAGAGAATGGATTTCAGGTGTTGGGATATGTTTGGAAAATCAAGGACACTTCCCTGCGGAACTCCAGTATCAAGTGGCCGTATTGATGAGGCTGTGTCTTTAATGGTGACATACTGATACCTATTAGAAAAGTAGGATTTAAAATACGCAAGCGCATGGCCTCTTATACCATAGTGGTCAAGTTTGTGGAGTAGAATGCCGTGGTCTACTGTTTCAAACGCTTTTCTTAGGTCAATAAAAATTCCTAGCGGATATTCCTTATTTTCCAATGCTGTGTAAAGCAGGTCTAGCATTTTTATAATTGCATCATTAGTCCTTTTATTTTTCCTGAATCCAAATTGGCAGGGGTTGAGTATGTTTTGTGACGTTATAAATGAATATAGTCTCCTGTGCACGAGTTTCTCGAAGATTTTGGATAGCAATGGTAAGTTTGATATTGGCCTATAGTTGTTTAAATCTGTAGGGTCACCACCTTTATGTATTGGTGTAACCCTTGCTGTCTTGAGTAGTGTCGGGAAAGTGCTAGTTTCTAGTGACTTGTTAAAAAGTTATGTAATAGCATGCGAAAGGACATGGGCCGCTCGCTTGTACAATAATGGTGGGAAGTGAGACAGATTCCCCGAGTTATTTTTAAGTGACTTTATGATCGCAGCGACTTCCATGGGTTCAGTTGGAACAAGATAGAAGGAATTTGGGAAATTCCCATCTAGGTAGTCCCCGGCATGGGCATTGGTACGTGGGATTTTACTGGCGAGATTAGATCCTATGTTTGAGAAGAAGTCGTTTATCTTGTTAGCTGTATCAGTGGGATGCAGTGGTGTTTCATGAGGTTTAGTTAGAACAATATTCTCGGGGAGAGCATCAAACCCAGCAAATTTCCGGAGGCGAGTATCAACAAAATAACTGCTGCAGCATACGTGCGCCTGGCAAACCTGGGAATAACATTTCGACATATACGTAAGGGATCATTCACTACACTGTAAACCGTGTATGTCAGGCTCACATTGGAGTATGCAGCACCAGAATGAAACCCACACCTGGACAAACATTTCAAAAACTTAAAGCTCACTGGGCAGAGAGAGAGTGGACCTAGTAGCGACCAGTGTAAAGGCGGGGCCAGGAGCTATGACTCGACCCCTACAACCACACACACTCGCACGCACGCACGCACACACACACTCACACACACACACATACACACGCACACACACACACACACACACACACACTGGACAGGCTGCAGACCTGGTCCAGCAATTGGCTCCTGGAGTTCAATCCCACCAAGTGCAAAGTCATGAAGATTGGGGAAGGGCAAAGAAGGCCGCAGACGGAGTACAGTCTAGGGGGTCAGAGACTACAAACCTCACTCAAGGAAAAAGATCTTGGGGTGAGTATAACACCAGGCACATCTCCTGAAGCGCACATCAACCAAATAACTGCTGCAGCCTATGGGCGCCTAGCAAACCTCAGAACAGCATTCCGACATCTTAATAAGGAATCGTTCAGGACCCTGTACACAGTATACGTTAGGCCCATATTGGAGTATGCGGCACCAGTTTGGAACCCACACCTAGCCAAGCACGTAAAGAAACTAGAGAAAGTGCAAAGGTTTGCAACAAGACTAGTCCCAGAGCTAAGAGGTATGTCCTACGAGGAGAGGTTAAGGGAAATCAACCTGACGACACTGGAGGACAGGAGAGATAGGGGGGACATGGTAACGACATACAAAATACTGAGGGGAATTGACAAGGTGGACAAAGACAGGATGTTCCAGAGATTGGACACAGTAACAAGGGGACACAGTTGGAAGCTGAAGACACAGATGAATCACAGGGATGTTAGGAAGTATTTCTTCAGCCACAGAGTAGTCAGTAAGTGGAATAGTTTGGGAAGCGATGTAGTGGAGGCAGGATCCATACATAGCTTTAAGCAGAGGTATGATAAAGCTCACGGCTCGGGGAGAGTGACCTAGTAGCGATCAGTGAAGAGGCGGGGCCAGGAGCTCGGACTCGACCCCCGCAACCTCAACTAGGTGAGTACAACTAGGTGAGTACACACACATACACACACAGGGCCAGGAGCTCGGACTCGACCCCCGCAACCTCAACTAGGTGAGTACACACACATACACACACACACACACACACACACACACACACACACACACACACACACACACACACACACACACACATACACACACACACACACACACACACACACACACACACACACACACACACACACAGAGCAGATAAGGTATGATAAAGCTCACGGCTCAGGGAGAGTGACCTAGTAGCGATCAGTGAAGAGGCGGGGCCAGGAGCTCGGACTCGACCCCCGCAACCTCAACTAGGTGAGTACAACTAGGTGAGTACACACACACACACACACACACACACACACACACACACACACACACACACACACACACACACACACACACATACACACACGCACACACACACACACACACATAGAGTTCAGACATTGAGGACATCACATATGAGAGTCCCCTAGGAGTTAGCGACCACGTGGTTCTGTGCTTTGAATACATAGTAGAGTTGCAAGTGGAGAGAGTAACAGGAGTTGAATGGGAAAAGCCTGACTATAAAAGAGGGGACTACATAGGGTTGAGGAACTTCCTACAGGAGGTTCCGTGGGACAGAGAACTGGCAGGAAAGCCAGTAAATGAAATGATGGAATATGTAACAACAAAATGCAAGGAGGCAGTGGAAAGGTTTATTACCAAGGGCAACAGAAACAATGGGAAGACCAGAACGAGCCCCTGGTTTACCCGACGGTGTAAGGAGGCAAAAACAAAGTGCAATAGAGAATGGAAAAAGTACAGAAGGCACATGAAAATAGGGAGATCAGTTGCAGAGCCAGGAACGAGTATGCACAGGTAAGGAGGGAGGCCCAACGACAGTATGAAAATAACATAGCATCGAAAATCAAGACTGACCCGAAACTGTTGTATAGCCACATCAGGAGGAAGACAACAGTCAAAGACCAGGTGATCAGACTGAGGACAGAAGCTGGAGAACTCACAAGAAATGATCAGGAGGTATGTGAGTAGCTAAACAGGAGATTTAAGGAAGTTTTTACAGTAGCGACTGAAAGGGCTTTGGGAAGACAGCACTGAAGGGAACATCAAGAGGGAATATACCAACAAGTGTTGGATGACATACGAACAACCGAGGAGGAGGTGCAGAAGCTGCTAAGTGACCTTGATACCTCAAAGGCGATGGGACCAGACAACATCTCCCCATGGGTCCTTAGAGAAGGAGCAGAGATGCTGTGCGTGCCCCTAACCACAATCTTCAACACATCCCTTGAAACTGGGCAAGCACCTGAGAAATGGAAGACAGCTAATGTAGTCTCCATATTTAAGAAAGGAAACAGAAATGAGGCACTAAACTACAGACCTGCGTCTCTGACATGTATTGTTTGCAAAGTCATGGAGAAGATTATCAGGAGGAGAGTGGTCGAACACTTGGAACGGAACAAGATTACAAATGAAAACCAGCATGGGTTCATGGAAGGCAAATCCTGTGTCACAAACCTTCTGGAGTTTTATGACAAGGCAACAGAAGTAAGACACGAGAGAGAGGGGTGGGTTGATTGCGTTTTCCTAGACTGCAGGAAGGCCTTTGACACAGTTCCCCACAAGAGATTAGTGCAGAAGCTGGAGGATCAGGCGCATATAACAGGGAGGGCACTGCAATGGATCAGGGAATACCTGACAGGGAGGCAACAACGAGTCATGGTACGTGAAGAGGTATCACAGTGGGCGCCTGTGACGAGCGGGGTCCCACAGGGGTCAGTTCTAGGACCAGTGCTATTTTTGATATATGCGAACGATATGATGGCAGGAATAGACTCTGAAGTGTCCCTATTCGCAGATGATGTGAAGTTGATGAGAAGAATTAAATCTGATGAGGATGAGGCAGGACTGCAAAGAGACCTGGACAGGCTGGACATGTGGTCCAGAAACTGGCTTCTCGAATTCAACCCTGCCAAATGCAAAGTCATGAAGATTGGGGAGGGGCAAAGAAGACCGCAGACAGAGTATAGGCTAGGTGGGCAAAGACTACAGACCTCACTCAGGGAGAAAGTCCTTGGGGTGACCATAACACCGAGCACATCACCGGAGGCACACATCAACCAAATAACTGCTGCAGCATACGGGCGCCTGGCAAACCTGAGAATAGTGTTCCGATACCTTAATAAGGAATCGTTCAAGACACTGTACACTGTGTATGTTAGGCCCATACTGGAGTATGCAGCACCAGTCTGGAACCCACACCTGGTCAAGCACGTCAAGAAGTTAGAGAAAGTACAAAGGTTTGCAACAAGGCTAGTCCCAGAGCTCTGGGGAATGTCGTACGAGGAAAGGTTGAGGGAAATCGGACTGACGACACTGGAGGACAGAAGGGTAAGGGGAGAAATGATAACGACATACAAAATACTGCGGGGAATAGACAAGGTGGACAGAGATAGCATGTTCCAGAGAGGGGACACAGAAACAAGGGGTCACAACTGGAAGCTGAAGACTCAGACGAGTCACAGGGACGTTAGGAAGTATTTCTTCAGTCACAGAGTCGTCAGGAAGTGGAATAGCCTAGCAAGTGAAGTAGTGGAGGCAGGAACCATACATAGTTTTAAGAAGAGGTATGACAAAGCTCAGGAAGCAGAGAGGGAGAGGACCTAGTAGCAACCAGTGAAAAGGCGGGGCCAGGAGCTGAGTCTCGACCCCTGCAACCACAATTAGGTGAGTATAATTAGGTAAGTACACACACACACACACACACACACACACACACACACACACACACACACACACACACACACACACACACACACACACACAAACACACACACACACACACACACACACACACACACACACACACACACAAACACACACACACACACACACACACACACACACACACACACACACACACACACACACACACACACACACACAAACACACACACAAACACACACACACACATGCTCAATAATAACCCACATGGAGACAGAAACTCAGAAGATTTGCTGATCTGTATATTTCGATCACTTTCTGGGATCCTTTTCAGCAGAAGAGGATCCCAGAAGGGGATCGAAATATACAGGGCGGTCAATATATATATATATATATATATATATATATATATATATATATATATATATATATATATATATATATATATATATATATATATATGTACATATATATATACATATATATATATATATATATATATATATATATATATATATATATATATATATATATATATATATATATATATATATATATATATATAACCAAAACAAAATTAATGTCATATTTGTCAGTCTAGTTGAAATACCTTTTCGTACACATTGTTAATAAAACAAAGAAACATTGTCTAAACAAGAGTAATCTCCAAAACAATAAACAAATAATTTGCTTAGCGCAAACATCAGAAATTAATGTAATTTCATTAGGTAATGTTTTATACCCAATATTCCTCAGTTTCGTCAGAATATGAAGACAAGACTACAGAAGCAGCGAGACAGTCTGCAGTCATTGTTTGTGTTATCAGGGCCGTGTGTCTGCATTCAGAAGAGCCCTGTTTAACCGCTCTAGGTCCAAGGGATTGAAGCTGCGCTTCATTTCTTCTCACTGAAATGTTTTCTTCATTTTCCACATTCTGTATGACCCTACGGTTTTAGCGCTTCCCAATGGAAATTAAAGATAGCAATGAAAATTATAACTATAATTGTAATACTAATATTACTACTACTACTACTACTACTACTACTACTACTACTACTAATGCTACTACTAATTCTACCACTGTTAATAACAACAACAGCAACAACAACAACAACAACAACATTAATAATAATATTAATAATAATAATAATAATAATAAAGTATTTCATTGACAGGATCTCGATTCGAGAGAACATTAACTCAATTTCATTAAATAATTCACAATGCACATTAATAATTTCTTCCAATAAATTATTGTGTAATATGTAAACTTCATAAATGTCAAATGATCCTTAAACAACACCGGTTAACACTCATTTTCTGATTCGGAATATCATCGGCTTTGCTTGATTGGCTCTAGTTTTTGATAAATTTCGTATCCTACTGAAAAACATATTGATTAGGCGGGGCTAACTTACAATTCGCAATTAAATTATTTTTTACATCATGCAAGCAAACAAAAACTTTACCATCTTCAGATCAATATAAATAGCCATCCTGTGCTCATGATAGCAAAGCTTCTGCAAAACCATTTTGATATCTTCGTATTCTTCTTTAAGTTTGTTGAATGAGCAATTGGAAGAGATGCATACTGGTTACCATTGTGCGATTAGACTCATTTCAAGCATTTAATGGAGCTGTCTATAAACAGCCGCCAGTCTCCTGGTCGATATTTAAGTCCCATTTGAAGAAGAAGTCCAATGATGTTATTGCAGTGTACAAGTTCTTCATTTTGACTGAAGTAAGAAAGGAGTTCATCCTCTCTTGTCCGATAAGCTGTTACTTTAACTTCTTGATATAGACCGTTCTTTTCTTTCAGTCTGGATGCTAAAAGTTCAGATGCTTGCTTTGACTACTGAGGTAACGTGTTAGATCATTGAGTTCTTCTTGGGAGGACTGCTGGGGTATTGAAATGTTTTCTTATTATTCACATCCACTGCTATCACCTGTGTTACAGCTTAACATCTGACAACGGAAGGCCAGGCAGTATTATAAATACTGGTATGGGAACGTCTTCGCTGGGTGACACAGGTCTCCTTGCTGACTTCAAATCAGAATATTCCAACTTGACATTCTTTTATCGATTGAAACCTTTCACATTCACCATACAGAAATAATCGTCGTCGTGGTTTTCCTGCTCTCTTTACGCCATATGAACACCAAAGTTTAAACTTTCCCTTTGCCTATTTTCCACTGTCGCAAGCATTCTACACAGGTTTTGTAAACCACTCCAAAATAAGCAAGATAAGTTTGTTCTACAAAATCTCTATTTTTTTTTTTTTTTTGCAAAGAGTATTTGCCAGAAATGTAGCAGAATGCATTGGGATTGTTTAAGCAGACTCTTCGTGAAGAACTCGTGTATCTCTAATAAAAATCATAAAATTAAGGTTACAGTATTGTCACGTGGTCGTAGTTTATACAACTCCTTGCGTTAAATATTAAATAATTTAAAAATAAAATTAAAATCTTTATTAAAACTATCTGTATATACAAATTGTCATTACATATACCCGCGTTATGACTAAGTTCCCTGTTAACTGAGGGTAGTTATGAAATATCTCACAAACTATAGCCAATTTGAAAACCCTACTGCCATTTTCGAATTCAGCAACCCCAAACTACCCTAATTACGTTCAAATATCTTTGTCAACGAATTTTTGTTGTGGTTTTCCAGTGTAACCCTTAGACATTTCAGCTGCACCACAACTGCTTAGAAACACTTGTATTATCTTCAACTAATCGCTATATGTCACTTCAAAAGTTACCAATACACCTCACTCATGTGAGCGATAAGCATCATGAAGATAAAGACTTGAAAAGATAAAAGTGATGAAATGTGCCAAAGAAGTATAACTGAATTAAGATTACTTTTAAGGAATGTAATTCAGTGATTGCATGACAGGTGTGTAATTCGATTATTTTTTTATTTCTCATTTCATCTTCAACTGTGAGATTAGACGTTTCGATCCTTCCTGCATCAACTCCACTCACTGATAGAAAATTGATAAAAGATGAGGACGAACTAAAACTTGGGTTGAAAATTGTTCCAGCAACGATATAGGGACTGTTGTACTTAGTAAACTGCTCCATCAGCGGTACAGTGACTGCTGTTGTGCTTAGTAAATTGTTCCATCAGAGGTAAAGTGATTGTTGTTATACTTAGTATATTGTTCCATCATCCCATTAACGGTATGGTGACTGTTATTGTACTTAGTAAATTGTTCCAGCAACGGTATAGCGACTGTTGTTGTACTTGGTAAATTGTTCCAATAACGGTATAGCGACTATTATTGTACTTAGTAAATTGTTCCAGCAATGGTATAGCGACTGTTGTACTTGATAAATTGTTCCAGCAACGGTAAAGCGACTGTTGTTGTATTTAGTAAATTGTTCCAGCAACGGTATAGCGACTGTTGTACTTGGTAAATTGTTCCAGCAACGGTGTAGCAACTGTTCTTGTATTAAGTAAATGACAAGATGCCGATCCAGAAGCTCACTATGCCAGTATGTGTGCTCAGTACGTGTACATAGACGGGAAACAGATGGAAGCTAGACACATGGAAGAGCCATACAATACGTACGCAGTGCAGCACTCCAGTCTTAGGGTGGTAACCCAATGGACTAAACTAGATGTGAAAGTGGTGGAGTGCAAATTACATGTAACTCTGGGAATGCAAACACAAACACACTAACACATTTGACAATTTACACACAAACACACTGTTGCACAATCTCTTTCTCTCTCTCTCTCTCTCTTTCATACACACACACACACACACACACACACACACACACACACACACACACACACACACACACACACACACACACACACACACACACACACACACACACACACACACACATACACATTCCCAGGAGACAATGGTAGCTAACATACACACGCAGTTTATCCTACACGAACATTACAATTATTATGAAACATCTGTCAGATAAAGCTGATTATCGGGTCTTGTTAGCACTGTTTATAAAAAGCGATTGCTTCCCAACGACAGACACCTTTGATATTCAGATTCTCCAAAGAGACTTTGCACGGGTCATTAACAGTTTGACTTTTTCTGTAGTTAATCTACTTATGTTTTAGAAAAACACTGAATCCCTTCAAGGGCGAGCAGAGAGAGAGAGAGAGAAAGGGAGAACATAAGAACATAAGAACGAAGGAACACTGCAGAAGGCCTACTGGCCCATGCGAGGCAGGTCCAATTCCCTACCGGCTTAAGCCAATGCACCCAACCTAGTCAGGTCAGGTCACATTGACTTAAGGGAGGAACACGGCAACCGACCTGTTAGCACAAGCTATCAGGTCTAACTCACACCCACCCACATCTACTCATGTATTTATCCAACCTATTTTTAAAGCTACACAACGTTCTGGCCTCTATAACGGTACTTGGGAGTTTGTTCCACTCATCCACAACTCTATTACCAAACCAGTACTTTCCTATATCCCTCCTGAATCTGAATTTTTCCAACTTAAAACCATTGCTGCGAGTCCTGTCTAGGCTAGATATTTTCAGCACACTATTTACATCCCCTTTATTTATTCCTGTCTTCCACTTATAAACCTCAATCATATCCCCCCTAATTCTACGTCTTTCTAGAGAGTGCAGTTTCAGGGCCCTTAGTCTATCCTCATAGGGAAGGTTTCTGATACATGGGATCATCTTTGTCATCCTCCTTTGTACATTTTCCAGAGAATTTATATCCATTCTGTAATACGGTGACCAAAACTGTGCAGCATAATCTAAATGAGGCCTAACCAAGGATGTATAGAGTTGAAGAACAACCTGAGGACTCCTATTATTTATGCTTCTTGATATGAAGCCAAGGATTCTATTAGCTTTATTGCGAACACTTATGCACTGTTGTCTTGGTTTCAGATTACTGCTAACCAGAACTCCTAAATCTTTTTCGCAATCCGTAATATTATGATCTACATTTAGTTTATATGTGGCATGGTTATTGTCCTGTCCAACATTTAGAACTTTGCATTTGTCTATATTAAACTGCATCTGCCACTTCTCCGACCACTGCATCAGTCTATTCAAATCTTCCTGGAGTGCTCGAATGTCCTCGTCAGAATGAATTCGACGGCCTATTTTGGTGTCATCGGCAAACTTGCCGATGTCGCTCTTTATGCCCTCATCTATGTCGTTTATGTAGATTGTGAACAGCAGGGGGCCCAACACTGACCCCTGTGGAACACCGCTCGTGACGCTTCCCCACTCTGATTTCTCCCCATTTATGCAAACTCTCTGCTGCCTATTTGTCAACCATGCCTCTATCCAGGAAAAAATTTCTCCTCCTATTCCATGTGCTTTAATTTTCCTCAATAGTCTCTGATGTGGGACCCTGTCAAAAGCCTTACTGAAGTCCATATACACAATATCATATTCATTACCATGATCTACCTCCTCAAATACCTTAGTGAAAAAAGTTAATAAATTCGTAAGGCAGGAACGCCCCTTTGTAAAACCATGCTGAGATTCGTTGATGATTTATGCTTTTCAAGGTGGCTACGAACTGCCTCGGCAATTATTGATTCCATAAATTTTCCCACTATGGAGGTTAGGCTTATTGGTCTATAGTTCGAAGCTAAGGACCTGTCACCTGTTTTGAAAATAGGTATCACATTTGCCATTTTCCACTTATCTGGCACCATGCCAGTTTGTAGTGATATGTTGAAAAGATTAGCCAAAGGTGTGCTAAGCTCCTCTTTACATTCCTTTAGAACCCTTGCATACAGTTCATCAGGGCCTGGGGATTTGTTAGGTTTTAATTTATCTATTTGCCTAAGGACCATGTCACTTGTGACCCTAATAGTGCACAGTTTATTATCGTCCTGTTCTACATAATTTATCATTACTGGAATATCGCTGGTATCCTCCTGTGTAAAAACTGAGAGGAAGTATGTGTTAAAAATTCTACACATTTCCTTATCACTGTCAGTGAGCTGACCCGAGGAACTTTTGAGTGGGCCTATCTTGTCCCTGATCTTACTTCTGTATACCTGAAAGAATCCTTTTGGGTTAGTCTTCGATTCTCTTGCAACTTTAACCTCATAATCTCTTTTTGCTTTTCTAATTCCCTTTTTTATTTCTCTCTTTAACTGAATATATCGATTTCTTAATTGCCCCTCTCCTCTTTTGATTTGCCTATATATGCCTCTCTTTTGACCAATCAGATATTTTAATCTATTGTTCATCCATTTAGGATCATTTTTGTTTGATCTGATTTCCCTATTTGGAACATAATTTGACTGAGCAGCTAGAACTATGCCCTGGAAAGCATCATATCGGCAACCATCACCACCTACCTGACCCCTAGTCAGGTCATTCCAGTTCAGCCCACCTAAGTAATTTTTCAGTCCTATGAAATCAGCCAAGCGAAAGTCAGGGACGGAGACTTGATTGCCATTATTAGGGGAATTCCATGATATGTTAAAACTGAGTGATTTGTGATCACTCTCCCCAAGCTCATCATTAACCTCAAGATTATTAATTAGTGTTTCCCTACTGGCAAGAACCAAGTCAAGGAGGTTATTTCCCCTAGTTGGCTCTGTCACAAACTGTTTTAAAAAACAATCCTGGATCGTATCAAGAAAGTCACCTGACTCTAAATTTCCTGTCAAATTGCTCCAGTCAATCTGTCTATAGTTGAAATCTCCCATTAGCACAACATTTTCGTATGTAGATGCCTTACGAATTTCGTCCCATAGAAGTTTACTGCACTCCCTATCAAGATTTGGGCCCTGTAAATCACACCCAAAATTAGTTTTTCTCGGCCCTCGAGAAGCTGTAACCAAACAGATTCAGTGGCTGACGCTTCTAATTTAATATCTTGTCTAACACAACAATTTAAATTGTCTCTGACATACATCGCTACTCCACCACCTTTCCTGTTGACCCTGTCAGTGTGGAATAATTTATAGCCTTGTATGTGACATTCAGAGGGCATCTCTCTATCTTTCAGATTGAGCCAGGTCTCTGTTATAGCAATAATATCTATGTTTCCTGCACTTGCAATTAATCTTAGCTCATCTATCTTATTTCTAACACTCCTGCTATTAGTATAGTAAACCTTAAGGGAGC
>NC_091300.1:28274544-28284544 GCF_038502225.1 Cherax quadricarinatus | reverse complement strand
CAACGTTTTTCTTGGGAAAAAAAGTGAGAAACATTTTGAGAACTTTTCTGTAGCAACGGGAAATATACGTTACTGGAATGGGCTATGTATTCCTTACACCCAAATTAGTTGGGACAAATATACTTCTAGAGAAGGAAGTAGTTACCACTTCAGATTTCTACATTTTATGTCAAATTTACAGATTACATCTGCACTGAGAAGAAGAAGGGCTATTACAAGCGCGAACCAGCGCCCCACTAGCTGTGGGGCAAACCCTTTGCCCATGTAAAACGGACGTTAATAGTTTTAAAACCTATATATCACTGTCTGGCTAGAGGCACGCTGATACGACAGTTCAAACGCCCCTTCAAACAGGAAATATCCCCACCCCTGATGCAAGAACATACGTACATACAGACTGCTCGTGAAGGCTGATACCCAAACAGGATGAGGTTGAAATTAGTTTCTGAGGCTCCGTGACCACGAATGTTCTCGCATCAGGGAAAACATGCCCAGTTCCAATGGGCGTCTGGTGTTTGAGAATTGTTGGTCCAGTGGATACAGTGATGCATACAATCTCCTGTTCTCACAGTGCTTGGCATGGTGAAGCAGGATCGAATTCTGGCTAGCCGCAGTTCTGTTAGTGATTCAGAATAACTTGTTTCGTGATTTTATTAAAACATAGACTGCTTCTGAAAGCTGGTACCCAAACAGGATGAGGTTCAAATCAGTCTCTGAGGATCCACGACCACGTATGTTCTCGCATCAAGGACAACACACCCAGTTCCACTGGGCACCTGGTGTTTGAGAATTGTCGGTTCAGTGAATAGAGTGATGCGTACATTGTCCTGTTCTCATGGTGACACAATCGAATCCTGGCTAGCCGCATATTATATTAGCTTTGGCTTCCGAAAGGCCTCAGTTTTACTCTTCATTAAAATTAGATTTTGTTTCATTTAAAAAAAAAAAACATATAAGCCAATTAATTTGACATGTAATTATGTTATATCGAGAGGCACTGAAATAACCTAAGGTAGGTGAACAGCTCTTAGCTTATAAAATAAACAAAGGGAGGATAACAATTCTTTGCTTGTAAAATAAGCTGAGGTAAGATAACACTTTTTAGCTTGTAAAATAAGCTGTTGGTTAATAGCAGCTATGTAGTTAAATATGCCCTTCATAAGAATTTCATGCGAAAGGCTCATAATGTGTGAAATTTATCCACCGCGAGCTTTAAAAAAATAAGTGTGAATTTTGAGGAGTGTGAGTTTTCAATAGTGTGAGCTCTAAAATTGTGAGCGTTAGTAAGTATGAATTTTAACAGGTGTGAGTTTTGACAAGTATGAGTTTTGACAGGTGTGAGTTATGAAAGGTGTGAGTTTTAATTTATGTGAGTTTTGACATGTGTGAGCTTTCATAGGTAAGAGTTTTGACTGGTGTATTTTGATAGGTGTAAGTTTTGACAGGTGTGTGTTTTGGCAGGTGTAAATTTTCACAGATGTAAGTTGTAACAGATGTGAATTTTGACAAGTGTGAACTTTATTATGAATGAGCTTCATCAAATGTGGCAAAGTGTTACCAGAGAGAGAGAGAGAGAGAGAGAGAGAGAGAGAGAGAGAGAGAGAGAGAGAGAGAGAGAGAGAGAGAGAGAGAGAGACAGAGAGAGAAAGAAAGAAAGAGAGAGAGAGAAAGAGAGAGAATGCTCATCTCATCATGATCAGCTTTTGGGGATAATGTAAGGAGGACTAGTCTAATTTAAGGTTGAGGAACAAGCAAGAGAAGTCGCTGACACGTACTTGTTGTTTATCGTCCATAAATTGCATCGTTTAGACGTTGCAACAGGCTGTTATCACCCCTACTGCGCTCTCTTCAAGAAGGAAGTGCTGCGAGGCGGTTGTGGGTGTTGAGAGAAGTAAAAAAAAATATCCAGTCGCATACATCACGGGGTGGGGTTAGCGGAGCACTACTGTCCGGATGTTTACATCAAGCGGATAGCCCTTACACGAACTCTGCTGATCTCAGTTGGATGTCTGGCAGACGCAACAGGGACGCTCCGGTGCGCTGCTTCTCGTTATTCATGCGTCTTCAAAGTGTGGAAGGAAGCTTGGATGATTGTTACACTAATAGGAGAGGTAATTCTATCACCGACAGGGTCTTTCGCGAGATCAGACGAAACGTGTGTCGTGGTTCAAGGAGACCCATGTACAGATAGGACTTTTGTTACAGTTAATGTTTCTCCACGAGTGGGAAAACGTTTTCTTTAATAAGTGTCCTAAACTGTACATAAATGCCTCTTTTACCACACCACCATTTACCTGCAAAACGTATATTAAAGTTTCTATGCGGAGGAGCAGTGTGTCCCTCGTCTTGCTAGAAATTTACAGATCGGTATTGAGTGCTATATTCCTGAACTTGTCTGATTAGCTAGTCCTTGACCTTGTCTCACTGTCTACAGAGTGCTCGTACAGCACGTTCACATAGATAAAAACACACTGACCTACAAAGTGTTTGGGTCACCAAGTATATAACACACACTGACACATTCATAACGTTCTTGGGTCACACATAGATAACATATACAGGCACGTTCATCTAGTGTTGCAGCCACACTCACGCAGATAATATAAACTGACACATTCATCCAGTGCGTTTTACCACACAGGGATATAACATTTACTGACAGGCTTACGAAATGCTTGTACACGTAGATAACACAAACTGACATACTTTTTGACCATAAGTTGACACTGACAGTAAATAATGACACATTCACCATGTGTTTGGGGGACAAACGCAAACAGATGCATTTTAACCACAAGCACAGGCACAATGTACACTAACACACTCCTTAAAAATTAGCACAGGGATAACATACTTTAACACACTCGCTTCAAACACAGAGAAAACATAAACCGACGTATGCGACAACAATAATTTTCTTCATGAGAAACAGTTAATTCATCCCTGGGTAGTTCAAACATTTATTCATAAAAATAGACGGTAGCGTTCGCTTTATTAAGGAATGTTTAGCTCTGTTTACCGGATGTTCCCGGGAATAGTGAGAGACAAGTCATTGTCTTGTTAACGTGTTGTTTTCATCAGTTCCGCGTACAGGAGACATAAAAAATGTCTGGCTATTTGAATGTACACTGTGTATCACCAGTGGAAATCCCTGAATGTTTATTGGCACTACAGACCCTCTGTACATTTTTATGAATGTTTTGTACATTGTCGTGGAGCCTTTGAGTTCTGTTGTTGTTATATTACAATATTGAAAAGCTTTTTGTTGGAGCTACGTACACATGGGCTGTGTAACAAATTCTCTCCGCGATAATAATTTACGAAATAATGAGGTTTTGCAAGAGTTGCAAGAGACGCTATAACGAGGACTTACAGCAGCTGCAACAAGTACTGTAGAGAGGCCACGCAGGAGCTGTTACATGTGATATAGCAAAGTTTTGTAATATCTGTAAGGGACGCCATAACAAGGGCTTTAGGAGTTATAAGGGCCGGTATAACGAGGTCTTGGAGGGGCTATAATTGTCACTATAATGAGGTTTTGCATCATCTGTAATAGCTTATGTCAAGAGAGTTTGCAGCAGCTGTAATAGCTGCTTTAACAAGTTTTTGAAGGAGCTGCAACGGATGAAGTCTTGCAGCAGCTTTAACTACAGCAAAAAAGAGATCATGTAAAAGTTGCAATGACAACTATAACCGCTTTAAGCAAGGTCTTGCACTAGCAGTAATGACTGCAACAACGAAATCTTGCAGCAGCTGGTAATGGACGCTGTACGGTCTTGCAGGAACTGTAATGGCGTGGAGAGATAAGACAAATAGAGACTATTTACCTTTTTTCCTCTCAAGATCTTCCCGCCGTAAACCAAGTTAGTTTTTTCGGTCTGTCCTTCACTGTTTCCCCTTTATCACGGCTCCTCTTCTCTCCGTTATTAAATCTGAGGAAGCAGAGCGAATGTGGAGGAAATATTTCTTGTGTTGGTGTAGAATTGGAGCACCGAGTAGAGAAACTGCCAAAAATAACCTCTAGAGCGAGGTGCCTTGATGCTGGGGAAAGGCTCTTGATTCAAGGAATTGTACCTATTCTTCCCTCGGATCGAGCTTGATTGTTTCCCATTTTTCAAGCGCTGTATGACCCCTACGGGTCATAATAATAATAACATAATAATAATAATAATAATAATAAGAAGAAGAAGAAGAAGAAGAAGAAGAAGAAGAAGAAGAAGAAGAAGAAGAAGAAGAAGAAGAAGAAGAAGAAGAAGAAGAAGAAGAAGAACAACAACAACAACAACAACAACAACAACAACAACAACAACAACAACAACAACAACAACAACAACAACAACAACAACAACAACAACAACAACAATACTGTTTCATGAAATGCGTCTTCGCTGAAGCGTTGTAAAACTGATTTCTTTTAGCTTTGAGATGACGGAAATGCCTTCAAGGACGGTGCTTTCATGCCGGTGCTGGGCTCTTGATCCGCGAGAAATGAAACTGCCCTCCTCTGTCATGCATTAAACGAAAACAGTTGAGTAGTTCGCTATTTCACAGTAGTTTGCAATACCTCAGTGTTTTACTATACTTCAACACTTAGGTAGTTGTCAGTAGTTTCCTGAACCTCAGCAAGTCGTTATATCATCTAACAAATGATCTATCGCTATGAAATATAGAAACTTTATTTCCCCTCCAAAAATTAGCAATTTTTTACATGTACTTTTTACCACTTAAAAATCTAAATTTTACCAGCTTATATATATATATATATATATATATATATATATATATATATATATATATATATATATATATATATATATATATATATATATATATATATATATGTCGTGCCGAATATGTAAAACTGGTCAATTAGCAAGAACTCATTTAAAATTAAGTCCTTTCTAAAATTTTCTCTTATACATTTAGAGATATATTTTTTTCATTAATGTTAATGTAAAAATTTTTAATTTTGCACCAAAAGAATCTTAGAAAACTTACCTAAACTTATTATAACAAGAACAATTTATTTTAGCCTAACCCAACTAAATATATTTTAGATTTGTTTTCAATAATTTAATACTAAACAAACACAATGAAATATATTTTTTTCGTTAGGTTCAGAATGATTTTGGCGAAATTATTGCATACACAAATTTTCACTTGTCCTATATGGCAAGATGAGCGTTGCTATTTAAGCCAAGATCGCAAGTTCTGCCTATTCAGCACGATATATATATATATATATATATATATATATATATATATATATATATATATATATATATATATGCAAGGAATTCGCGAGAGCATGCGAAATATACACAAACACTGATCTCTGGCTGAAGGAGACTCGAACCTACGAACCTTAGGACAAGGTACGCAGTGCTTTACCAATCTACCCACACTGGACAATACCTTGGCATGTAGCATGCGCTACACGTTTGATCCAAGGCAGCCAGCTTTCAGGGAGAAGGCTTACAGCTGGGTAGATTGGTAAAGCACTGCGTACCTTGTCCTAAGGTTCGTAGGTTCGAGTCTCCTTCAGCCAGAGATCAGTGTCTGTGTATATTTCGCATGCTCTCGCGAATTCCTTGCATTGTTCAAATCTCTAGTAAGCCTGATGCATGCAGGGGATGAGATGAAAAGCTGTAAGCCTTCTCCCTGAAAGCTGGCTGCCTTGGATCAAACGTGTAGCGCATGCTACACGCCAAGGTGTTGTCCAGTGTGAGTAGATTGGTAAAGCACTGCCTACCTTGTCCTAAGGTTAGTAGGTTCGAGTCTCCTTCAGCCAGAGATCAGTGTATGTATATATATATATATATATATATATATATATATATATATATATATATATATATATATATATATATATATATATATGCAACATTGTAACACCGAACGAGTGGTATTGTTCAATAACAACACTGCGACTGGTGAACGAAAACACATGACGGTCTAACTCACAGGACCACGCAATCCTACAAGAACCAAGCACCCAGCCATGCTGTGTTACATTGGTCCGTGGACATACAGTGGTGTGGGTGCCTCTGAGCTAATTTCATTCTACTCCCTGTTTGGTGTACTAGCCCAACAAGCAGTATTTTATATTATTGTAACCACGAACGAGTAGTATTGATCAATAACAACTCTGCGACTAGCCAAGGGCTCGAGCCCAAGTTGTTTTGGCCTGCCTCGTGGTGAGCGAAAACACATGACGCTCTAACTCACTGGACTCTCACCATGAGGCGGCCCAAGACAACATGGGTTCGAGTCCTTGGCTAGTCGCAGTGTTGTTATTAATCAATGCCACTCGTACGTGGTTACAATAGTATAAAATACTGCATATTTGGCTAGTACACCAAACAGGGAGTAGAATGAAATTAGCTCAGAGGCGTCCACACCACCGTATGTCCTCGGACCAAGGTAACATAACTAGCTTGGCTGGGTGCTTGGTTCTTGTAGGATTGCGTGGTCCTGTGGACTAGAGCGTCATGTGTTTTCGTTCACCACGAGACGGTCCAAAACAACATGCGTTCGAGTCCTTGGCTAGTCGCAGTGTTGTTATATATATATATATATATATATATATATATATATATATATATATATATATATATATGTCGTGCCGAATATGTAAAACTGGTCAATTAGCAAGAACTCATTTAAAATTAAGTCCTTCCTAAAATTTTCTCTTATACGTTTAAAGATATATTTTTTCCATTAATGTTAATGTAAAAATTTTTAATTTTGCACCAAAAGAATCTTAGAAAACTTACCTAACCTTATTACAACAAGAACAATTTATTTTAGCCTAACCTAACAAAATATATTTTAGATTTGTTTACAATAATTTAATACTAAACAAACACAGTGAAATATATTTTTTTCGTTAGGTTCAGAATGATTTTGGCGAAATTATTGCATACACAAATTTTCACTTGTTCTATATGGCAAGATGAGCATTGCTATTTAAGCCAAGATCGCAAGTTCTGCCTATTCGGCACGACATATATGTATGTATATATATATATATATATATATATATATATATATATATATATATATATATATATATATATATATATATATATATATATATATATATATATATATATATATATATATATATTCATTCAAGAGCATAAGGGTCCAAATTGCGACCAAAAGACACAATGCGCTATAAAACATAATAATTCTAATGATGCAGTGTGGATATTGGGTTTTCGCATTCAACACCCGTCCCTCGTACGACGATAATTGTGTTAGGCTAAACACATTAACACCAGCACACAACAGGAAGGGGGGATGGGACAGTAAATAGGGGAAGGGGAAGGGATGGTGCAGTGTTGTACAGAGGTAGTCCGCGTAAATGAGGTGGTGAGTGGTGATAGTACTGAATGAAGAGGGTAAGTAGTGTGACTGGTGAGGCTGTGAGGTTAATGGTCTAGGTATGTGGTTGGGACGATAATATTTTCACTGGGGTATTCTTCAGTTTGGGTGTCAGACATGTGGGAAAGCTAGGAGGATTGGGCGAAAATTTAGTATGGTGCTGGATCTTTTTTTTCTTCTTCTTCTTCTTCTTCTTCTTCTTCTTCTTCTTCTTCTTCTTCTTCTTCTTCTTCTTCTTCTTCTTCTTCTTCTTCTTTTTTTGAAAGGGGGGGGGGGGGGTAAAAGACAATATTGAGAAGGTTAAAAGGAATAGTTAAGGGGTCTTTGCTGTACCATATATATATATGTGTGTGTGTGTGTGTGTGTGTGTGTGTGTGTGTGTGTGTGTGTGTGTGTGTGTGTGTGTGTGTGTGTGTGTGTGTGTCGTGCTGAATAGATAAAAATTGGTGAATTAGCAAGAATTCATTTAAAATTAAGTCCTTTGAAAATTTTTCTCTTATACGTTAAATATTATGTTTGTTTCATTTATGTTAATGTAAAAGTTAATAATTTTTTACCAATAGAATCTTAGAAAACTTACGTAATCTTATTATAACAAACACAATTTAATTTAGTCTAATCCAACTAAATATATTTTAGAGAAGTTTACAATAATTTAACAATAAACAAACACAATGAAATAGGTTAGATTCAGAATGAATTTTGTGAAATTGTTGCATACACAAATTTTCGCCTGCCTTATTCGGCAAGAAGAGCGTTACTATGTAAGCCAAAATCGTATTCGGCACGACATACACATACATACATACATATACATATATATATATATATATATATATATATATATATATATATATATATACATAATCAAGAAACAAGTGATTTTGAATCATTACCAGAACTGCGGCTTGGCCAGGACTCGATCCTGCATTCCCATGCCCAGCCCAATGTGAAGTGAATAAAGTACACATCCCTCTATCCACTAGACCACCATCCTTAGCACCTAGCGCTTAACAGTTCCGAGCGTGTTTTCCCTGGTGCAAGGACATTCGTGGTCGAAGAGCCTCAGAGACTAATTTCAGCCTCATCCTGTTTGGTGTACCAGCCTTCACGAACAGTCTATATATCAATGAAATCACGAAACTGAGGCACCACGACCACGAATGTCCATGCACCAGTGACAACATGCTCAGTAATGCTGAGCGAATGGTGTTTAGGGATGGTGGTCCAGTGGATAGAGGGATGCATACTTTGTTCAGTTCGCATAGGGCTGTACATTGGAACGCAGGATCGAGTCCTGGCCAAATAGCATATATATATATAAATACATATATACGTTATATGTACTATACGATCGTGTGGTTCAATGAATAAGGGCGTCATGTGTTTTCGCCCACCATGAGGCAGGCCAAAGCAGCATGGGTTCTAGTCCTTGGCTAGTGTAGTGTTGTTATTTACATATATATACGTATATATATATGGTAGGGGACCTGCAACTGGTGAAAACACAAGGAAAAGACTTGGGACTCATCCTCAATCCCTCCAAGTGTGAAATCATCACAGCAAACCAGAAAATAATCAATGCTGTGCGAAGAATCCTCCCAGAAGTCTCTACTTCCACTCCGTCCAACAGTACCCTCTTGGAAGCACTGCTGGGTCACCAGGCCATCGACACAGTCCTCAAGGACAAATTGAATGACCTGATGAGAATGGAGGAGAGAATAAGCAATCTTGATGCCCATGATGCTCTATATCTCCTCACAAGGTGCCTTCCTATTCCAAGACTCACTTACTTCTTGAGATGTGCACCCTCTTTTGACAACCCAACACTCGACGAATATGACGCACACCTGAGGTCAACCCTTAAGAAGGTACTGAACCTGTCACTAGAGGAACAACAATGGGATCAGGCAACCCTCCCAGTACGACTGGGAGGCATAGGGGTGCGCAAAGCAACGCATATTGCTTTACCTGCTTTTCTGTCTTCGTGTTTGGCTTCCAGTGCATTAGTCAAGAAGATTGTTCCCGAACGCAGAAGACCCCAGGTTTACTGAAGCAGCGATTCGGTGGGACACCCTTACAGATTCCTCCAGTAGACCAGCTCCTCCCAAAGAACACAAACAGTCCCACTGGGACAAACCGATCATGGAAAAAATCGCTAACACAATGCTCTCCAACGCCTCAGGAAAGAACAAAGCTCGTCTCCTGGCAGTGAAGGCACCACACTCAGGAGATTTCCTGTTAGCTGTTCCCAATTTCTCCTTGGACACTCGACTAGACCCACAGGCCATTCGGATTGGTGTTACTCTTCGCCTAGCTGCCCCCATCCTCACCGAACATAGGTGTATTTGCGGCAGGGCGACAGCTGATCAATTCGGACTTCATGGTCTCGTGTGTCACACAGCAGAAGGGAAGTATGCTAGGCATGAGGAGGTCAATGACATCATAAAGAGAAGCCTCGCCACAGCCCGTTGCCCAGCTCAACGGGAACCCCAAGTGCAGAGGTCTGACGGAAGTCTAAAGCGTCCTGATGGAGCCACTATGCTACCTTGGAAGGATGGAAAGCAGATTGCCTGGGACTACACATGTGCCGCCACACTGGCAGACACCT
>NC_091300.1:28262044-28269544 GCF_038502225.1 Cherax quadricarinatus | reverse complement strand
CTATAATTTTTACACTCTCTTTTGTCTCGTATGCCTTTATAAAAAGGAACTATGCACGCTCTCTGTCAGTCCCTAGGTACCTTCCCTTCGTTCATACATTTATTAAATAAAAGCACCAACCACTCCAAAACTATATCCCCACCTGCTTTAACATTTCTACCTTTATCCCGTCAATCAGGTTGCTTTACCCTCTTTCATTCTACCCACTGCCTCATGCACCTCCCCTACACTCACAACTGGCATTTCTTCACTCCTACAAGATGTTGTACCTCCTTGTCCAATGCACGAAATCACAGCTTCCCTATCCTCGTCAACATTTAACAGTTCTTCAAAATATTCCCTCCATCTTCCCAATATTTCTAACTCTCTATCTAATAACTCTCCTATTTTAACTCTCAAATCTATTCATTCCATAGGCTTTCTCGACTTATTAATCTCGCTACAAATCTTTTTCTTATTTTCAAGAAAATTTGTCACTGGCATCTCACCCACTATCTCATTTGCTCTCCTTTTACATTCCTTTACCACTCACTTAACCTTTCTTTTTCTCTACAAATACTCCTCCCTTATTAAATCACTTTTACTTTGCATAAACCTCTCATGTGCTAACTTTTTCTCTGTTATAACTCTCTTTACCTCATCACTCCACCAATCGCACTTTTACCCTCCTGCACCCACTTTCCTGTAATCACAAACTTCTGTTGAACACTCTAACACAACAGTTTTAAATCTACCCCATACCTCTTCTAAATCATTGCCTATACTCTCACTAGCGCATTTTTCTACAGTAGTTGTTTATATCTTATCCTAACTGCTTCCTCCTTTATCTTATAAGCTTTTACCTCTCTCTTATTTGCTAAATCTATTTACCTTGTATCCCATCTACCATTTACTCTCACTGTAGCTACAACTAAAATATGATCTGATATATCTGTGGCCCCATTACAAACATGCATATTCTGAAGTCTACCTATCAGTCTCTTTCTACCAATGCATGGTCCAACAACCTTAAGCCCTATATCATATCTCCTATACATATTTATCCCTTTTTTCTTAAAATATGTATTACCTATTACCAAACCCCTTTCTATATAAAGTTCAATTAAAGGGCCCCATTATCATTAACACCTGGCACCCCAAACTTACCTACCACACCCTCTCTCACCGTTTCTCCCACTTTAGCATTTAGGTCCCCTATCACAGTTGCTCTTTCACTTGGTTCGAAAGTTCCTAAACACTTAACATCTTCCAAAATTTCTATTTCTCTCCTCTACACTCCTCTCTTCTCTAGGTGCATAAACACTTATTATAACCCATTTTTAGCATTCAACCTTTATTTTTATCCTTGAATTTATACATTTTCCTTCCATAACTGATCCTTCACCATTATTGCTACCCCTTCCTTAGCTCTAACTCTCTCAGATGCTCCTGACTTAAACCCATTTATTTCTTCCCACTGAAACTCCTCTACCCTCTTCAGCTTTGTTTCACTTAGAGCTAGACATCCAACTTCTTTTCATTCATAATACTGGCAATCATCTCTTTCTTATCATCTGCACTACATCCACTCACATTCAAACATCCCTGCTTTATAAAGTTTTTCTTCTTATTTTTATTAATTTATACAGGAGAAGGGGTTACTCGCCCGTTGCTCTTGGTATTTTAGTCGCCTCTTATGACACTCACGGCTTTCAGAGGAAAGATTCTTTTCCACTTCCCCATGGAGATGACAAGAAATAAAAAGAACAAGAACTACTTAGAAAAATACGAGAAAATTCAGATCGGTGTGGATATATATACTTGTACGTGTATATGAAGTGTGCCTAAGTGTAAGTAGAAGTATCGAGTACTTGTTTTCTTGAGTGTTTAAGAGACAAAAAGAAAAAGACAACCATGCATTCCTACCATTGTGTAAAACAATTAGAGTTTTCTGTTTCACACGCATTTGGCAGGGTGGTAGTACCTCCCTGGGTGGTTTATGTCTACCAACCCACTACCTTAGGTTAGAAAACTTACCTAACCTTATTATAACAAGCTCAATTTAATTTAGCCTAATCCATCTAAATATATTTTAGATAAGCTTACAATAATTTCATTATAAACAAACACAATGAATTTTTTTTTGTTAGGTTCAGAACGATTTCTGCTAAATTATTGCATATACAAATTTTCGCTTGCCTTATTCGCCAAAAAGAGCGTTGTCAAGTGTGAGAGTAATGGTGGTTGGGGATTTCAATGCTAAAGTGGGTAAAAATGTTATGGAGGGAGTAGTAGGTAATTTTGGGGTGCCAGGGGTAAATGTAAATAGGGAGCCTTTAATTGAGCTATGTGTAGAAAGAAATTTGGTAATAAGTAATACATATTTTATGAAAAAGAGGATAAATAAATATACAAGGTATGATGTAGCACGTAATGAAAGTAGTTTGTTAGATTATGTATTGGTGGATAAAAGGTTGATGGGTAGGCTCCAGGATGTACATGTTTATAGAGGGGCAACTGATATATCGGACCATTATTTAGTTGTAGCTACAGTTAGAGTAAGAGGTAGATGGGAAAAGAGGAAGGTGGCAACAACAAGTAAGAGGGAGGTGAAAGTGTATAAACTAAGGGAGGAGGAAGTTCGGGAGAGATATAAGCGACTATTGGCAGAAAGGTGGGCTAGTGCAAAGATGAGTAGTGGGGGGGTTGAAGAGGGTTGGAATAGTTTTAAAAATGCAGTATTAGAATGTGGGGCAGAAGTTTGTGGTTATAGGAGGGTGGGGGCAGGAGGAAAGAGGAGTGATTGGTGGACTGATGAAGTAAAGGGTGTGATAAGAGAGAAAAAGGTAGCTTACGAGAGGTTTTTACAAAGCAGAAGTGTTATAAGAAGAGCAGAGTATATGGAGAGTAAAAGAAAGGTGAAGAGAGTGGTGAGAGAGTGCAAAAGGAGAGCAGATGAAAGAGTGGGAGAGGCACTGTCAAGAAATTTTAATGAAAATAAGAAAAAATTTTGGAGTGAGTTAAACAAGTTAAGAAAGCCTAGGGAAAGTATGGATTTGTCAGTTAAAAACAGAGTAGGGGAGTTAGTAGATGGGGAGAGGGAGGTATTAGGTAGATGGCGAGAATATTTTGAGGAACTTTTAAATGTTAAGGAAGAAAGGGAGGCGGTAATTTCATGCACTGGCCAGGGAGGTATACCATCTTTTAGGAGTGAAGAAGAGCAGAATGTAAGTGTGGTGGAGGTACGTGAGGCATTACGTAGAATGAAAGGGGGTAAAGCAGCTGGAACTGATGGGATCATGACAGAAATGTTAAAAGCAGGGGGGGATATAGTGTTGGAGTGGTTGGTACTTTTGTTTAATAAATGTATGAAAGAGGGGAAGGTACCTAGGGATTGGCGGAGAGCATGTATAGTCCCTTTATATAAAGGGAAAGGGGACAAAAGAGATTGTAAAAATTATAGAGGAATAAGTTTACTGAGTATACCAGGAAAAGTATACGGTAGGGTTATAATTGAAAGAATTGTTTATATATATATATATATAGGGAAGTTTTTATATATATATATATATATATATATATATATATATATATATATATATATATATACATATATATATATATATATATATATATATATATATATATATATATATATATATTTATATATATATATATATATATATATATATATATATATATATATATATATGGATATATATATATATATATATATATATATATATATATATATATATATATATATAATAATAAAAAGAAGAAGAAGAAGATGATGAAGTAGATGAAGAAAAATAATAAACCAGTGGACTAGAAGAGCTCAGCCATCTCACAGAAAAACCCGGTATCCATTACCCATCAAGAAGATGAGCTGGAGTGTGTGTAGCGTACCACAGGTAAAACACTCGTGGTGTGTCCCCTAAGACTGCCACACTCACCAGCTGTCTCGTCCATCGCTGCTGACCCGGAAACTTAATTTCACACTTTGTCGCCACTAAACCAAGAGACGAAACTTTACGACGTCTCAAGATTTTTACGTCTTTCTCGCAAGGTGATGGCTGATGAGTTTCATAATATTTAGGATGTCTTTTTTACCTCTACTGATATATTGTTTCTTTGCAAGATATATCGTGGATAAAAGTTTGTTGATAGAATTTGCTGGTTTGAGTTTGGTCTATGTGGTGCAAATGTATATTTGTTTCGGCTGGTCTTCTTGATATCCTTATGAGGGTGTTAGAGTCCCTTAACCCCCCCCCCTCCCAAAAAAAAGCGATATTAAAACTGCCATTAGCCTATTACTGAGACTAAGAATCAGTATTCATTCGTTATGTCTTGCAGCATCTTCAGCAGGTGGGAAAAAAAACAAGACACCCAAGAGAGGTTTTATCACGTACCGAAGCCTCTTTAACTGGAATGAGCAGAGAAAGTGTCAAGCCTCGGACTTCCATAAAAGAGGCATGCAGTAAATTTTTTCTCAATGTGGCCAGATAGACATGCTACAAAGCGGTTTCTGTGTTCCTCATCCAAGGTTTTATAGATGATGAAATATTCACAGTGTGTAATGTTTTCAGATCTCTACATTACGCATTGTGGTTCTTTTCGCAAACTCAGTTTGCTTACTTAAAATATTTATTTTGTCTTGCGGTTGAGGCTCTCATTCCTAAACACTTCAGCAATTACTGTTTCTTTTTAGTGAAAGCTGGTGATGGTGAACACACTCACAAGGATTATCTTATATATATATATATATGTGCACATATATATATTATTCATAGATGGAGCATGTAAAAATGCAAAAATAGAGTAGTGTTGTGTTCCGTCGTGTGCTCGACCTCGACACTGGCATCGGTTTTGAATCAGCTTTGGAATTCAGTAATCTGAAATTAACTGTATTTCCAATCATCGAGCCTTATGGCGTATGCTAACTTATTATAACATCATGTTATTTAAGTTTAAGCATGAGTTTTATCTCGTATATCTTAGATTTTATGAAGAGGGCATCAATATGAGGTCGAAATTTACTGTAGGAATATTATTTTCCATTATATTCTTGCCATGTAGTTCCTTTTGTGCCACACAATTACAAAAATGTTTTATAAAAATAAGATACACTGATATTTTTTGTACAGTTGACTAGTATAATTTTTGAGAATCAGAATTATTTTGCAGCTGAAAACTTAAAATAATAAGGCAACCAAGACTGTTTTAGTTAACATTTAATTAAGGTCCCTTGAGGGCTGTCTGGCCCTGATTATGGTCCATTATTTCGTTGTCCAGCAGGTGATCAGGTAACAGCCACACTAATGAATTTTACACGCACTTAATTATCCCTGAAGTCCATTTTGCAAAACGAATTTGGCACGGAATTTAATAGTGGGCAAAAATTAAATGGTTTCCGGAAAATCTACAAGCAGTGTTAGGATGATTGCATCGTGCGGTCTAAAACACATACAAAAATATAATGGAACTCGCCCCAAAATAATAATCCCATTTATTCTCCTCTGGCCATAGGGTCAGAATAATGGGATGTCCGGTGGCTGCAAACACCAGTGGAATGTCACAGAACATTAGCATATTGCACATCAGATATTAGCGCAATATTTGGAATTTTTATTTTCATGCTCTTTCTTTTTTTATAGTAGTTATCAAATTTCACGCCAGCGTCCACTGAGCTGTGCCGGATACACATTTTTTATAAATCGTGTTTAAAGTATTTTCATGCCTGACGCAACTGCATATTCAGGTAGAAGTTCAGACAAGATCCAATTAGTGTATCACTAAGTAACGCTAATTGAACCATGAGCCAGACATAATGTTATACTCAAGCAATTCTCAATAATAAATATTCGAACAATGATTTAAAAGATAACACTCTTAAGTGAGTTAAAATATAAATAAAGGTTAACAATAAGTAAACAATATAAATACACATACACACACACACACACACACACACACACACACACACACACACACACACACACACACACACACACACACACACACACACACACACACACACACACACACACACATATATATATATATATATATATATATATATATATATATATATATATATATATATATATATATACTACTTAGATCCTGACCACATCGCTGTGAATCATTTGTGTTTTTAACTTCCATCTATTCCGTCGTGTATCTGAGACTCGCGTCTCAAACATAATCGCCCAATCCACTCAGACAATTCCTCTAAGTATTTGGTACGTCGTATTCATACCCCCTTACCCCCGGGGCATCTATTCTCTAATATACTGAGGTTTAGCTTCTCTATCTCCTCCTCATAGCTCCTAACACTCAGCTTCCGTTGCAAATATTTACACAGTTTCCAGCTCTACATGCTTTGTCAGTTGCTGGTTGTATATTCGTATTGCATACGTTAAAATGGCCCAACCATATACCATGTATACATGTAGGATCGTAAATGCCTTCTTGTTTTGGCTCCTGAAAGCTCTCCTAAAATTCCTAGCTTCGCGTTTGTTGCGGCAGTTATTCCATTGATTTGTGCCTCAGGATAAATGCTTGGAACTCTGCTCAGCTCCAAGTCCTTTTCTTGCAGAGAGATTTACAGTCTTTGTCTCCCGAGCCTGTACTCTGCGGTCGTCATTGTGTTTCTCCGATTTTCGTACTTTTTCATTTGCTGGAAAGAAATTCTAACAGCCTCTCATTAGACCTATCCTACAGCCTGTCCCTGTCTCGATACATTTGTACTCTTTCCGGGTATGTTCCTGTTTGTAGTGTCCTCCTTAATTTCACACCATCTGCGAAGACGAACACCTCTAACTCGATTTCTCTGGCATGTGTACGTACACAAGCAACAATATTGCTATAAGTACTCATCCATACGGAGCCACCACTCGCCACACTCGCCACACTCGCCAAACTCGCCACACTCGCCACACTCGCCACACTCGCCACACTCGCCACACTCGCCACACTCGCCACACTCGCCACACTCGCCACACTCGCCACACTCGCCACACTCGCCACACTCGCCACACTCGCCACACTCGCCACACTCGCCACACTCGCCACACTCGCCACACTCGCCACACTCGCCACACTCGCCACACTCGCCACACTCGCCACACTCGCCACACTCGCCACACTCGCCACACTCGCCACACTCGCCACACTCGCCACACTCGCCACACTCGCCACACTCGCCACACTCGCCACACTCGCCACACTCGCCACACTCGCCACACTCGCCACACTCGCCACACTCGCCACACTCGCCACACTCGCCACACTCGCCACACTCGCCACACTCGCCACACTCGCCACACTCGCCCATTGTGAAACTTCCTCCTGGGCAATAGCTCGTTGTTTCCTTCTTGATCTACTGCAATGTTTTACCTGTCATTCCTGCCTACTTTTCTAGCTTTTGTCTCAGTCTCTTGTGGGACACTGTATCGAACGTCTTCTTGCAGTCCATAAATATACTATACTCATCTAGTTGTACTCACCTAGTTGTGG
>NC_091300.1:28239544-28257044 GCF_038502225.1 Cherax quadricarinatus | reverse complement strand
GACCACTGCATCAGTCTACTCAAATCTTCCTGGAGTGCTCTAATGTCCTCGTCAGAATGAATTCGACGGCCTATTTTGGTGTCATCGGCAAACTTGCTGATGTCGCTCTTTATGCCCTCATCTATGTCGTTTATGTATATTGTGAACAGCAGGGGGCCCAACACTGACCCCTGTGGAACACCGCTCGTGACGCTTCCCCACTCTGATTTCTGTTATTGTTGATGGATATAATTTTATATATATATATATATATATATATATATATATATATATATATATATATATATATATATATATATATATATATATATATATATATATATATATATATATATATTTTATTGAGAGCACATCTTGTACAGACAAAATACATATATATATATAGTATAACACTGTTGAGAACAATAAGTATATACATAAATTATCACACACACACACGTTGTACACAGGAGAAGAAACCCGTCACAGACAAAAACAAAAAAGAAAGACCATCAAGCACACTATACATCACTCAAGCCACCTATCAGTATATATAAGAAAAACACATGAAATTATCACACCATACTTATCGATATTTGGTTTGTGTTATTGCCTCTGCTCTGTTCGGTACCACTTGTATTAGTACCATTATTTTCATATGCATTGTTAGTATAAATATTATTGGTATTATTATTGCTGTTACTACTATCATCATGCGTATTGCCTTTGTTATTATATTCATTAGCACAATATTTCTTTGAGATATAATTATCGCTATTAGTAGTATTTTCCTTATATAGATATCAAAAAAGACGAGGTTACAGTCACAATCTTGCGAGGTTACAATATTTCGTCCTGGGGCTGGAACCAATCATATATACAATAAACACAGAAAGGCCGTCTTCAATCTCGAACACCTGGAGAAAGACCGATTTACCAATATTATTCCACACAGCATCACATGGCTAAGATAAGTTCTTGCCATTGTCCATAGACTTTAGATTTCGTCGACTCAAGGTCGCTTTTATTTCTGTGGAACTTTCGATACAGTTTATCCTGAAGGAAGACAAAGACGGTTCCGTGCTTTTCAAGATATTCTCAACATCAAAGAAGATAACACACTCAATCACAAGGTGAATCAGATGCTAACAAATAAGAATGATCTAGTTCATTTCTCTTCCCACCAGAATATCAAGAATAAGTGTTATCTCAGATTTTTTTTCTATAGCACCCTCAGGATTTATTGCTATGAATAACTGGCAGATGAGCATAAATACAATGAAGACGCGTTCATCGCACTCGAATCTCCTCGAAATATCCACACCAACAAGGAGGCCCAACAAATTTCCACCATTCTTAGGGAGTGTCGTAGCTTTGACTTTCGTCTTGTTCTTTTCGCTGGACAAGTAGCAACTTTTTTTTTGTAAGGCCAAAATAGACGTCGCTGTTATGGCTTCTAAAACTGCCGAGCTCACTGGGCCTCGCAGACGCAGAAACATCACTACTGTGGGGTCTACAGCATTCTGTGCTGGTGACTCGGTAAATCATACTTTGTGCAAGAATGGTATACAATACCGACAAGATGAAATTAAGACACAAGTGCAACATCTGGGTATCTTTATTGTAGACGTTTCGCCATCCAGTGGCTTTATCAATACAAATTCCAGGACATAACTTGAAGATAGTAGAACTATGTACAGAAGATGAGGTAATCAGTCCCTCAACTTAGGAGTAGGTGCGAAGAGCACCATAGTCGTGGAGATTCTGAAGCAGAAGTAAGGCGCTTTGACGCTTATGTACTAACGTCAGGTGGAAATGGGACGGGTAGCAGACGAGGGCATAGTCACTGGAAGGCGGGATTCCCCAGTGGAAGTAGGTCCTACCCAAAGAGATTGGTTAGTTGTAGTAGTAGTTGTCATAGTCTACAATAAAGATACCCAGATGTTGCACATGTGTCTTAATTTCAAATCATACTTTGGTGAGACAGGTTTCGATCTTGGAAGTCTTCTTCAAAAACACATATTTATATATATAGAATGGATGACCAACGTATGCGTCGCCCACTGCAGCATCCATTCCCATGTCATGAGGTGGAGAGCCGCGCAGCAACTGTTTCAGAAAGACGACAGAACTAAGCGGAAGATCATGTAGGCGGCCACAATTCATCTTAGCGATACCATTGAGAAAACAACGGAATGTGCACACATTGTGTATGTCATCCAAAAATCTTATATTAAAATTATTTTGCATCCCTCCCCCTCCCTCCTCTCCATGCCTACTTGACTCACCTTCTTGGCCTCTCCTTGACTTCTCTTACCTCACCCCTGGACTTTGCCCGAGACCTCACCTTGGACCTCTACAGTGACATCTATCAAGTATGCCTTATAAAGTGGTGCTTCTGTGTGTTTCCTGTATTCTTGATAAAGTTCCACCCTGGGAGAAATGATGCAGAAGTAACAGTGGTATCCCCTGCAACATAATTATTTTTTCCTGAGACGAGGAATAAAGAGAAGAAAAGATATATAAGAAAGAAAAACAAATTGAAGATAAAAATACAAAGACAATGAGGGGTAATAAACATAGGACATGGAAAATAAAACGAAGGATAAATAAAAAGAGAAAGAAAGAAATAACAAGCCTGTTACAAAATCAAGTAAATATAATAATTATTTAGTTTTCCCTTCAAAATGGGGCAGGGTTCGCCTTGGTGCTGGTGAACGACCCTCGATTCAAGGAAACGGATTTGGCCTCCCCGTCTCAGGTGCTGTGTGAACTCTAACGAGTTTAGCTTTTAGACGGATTTAGCGTGTACACTCGTGTGAAGGTACTAATGTATTCAAGTAATGGCATGCTTATGTGTTCTTGTGCAGTTATTTGTGTGTGAGGTACGCATATTTAAGTGTGTTTGTGTATTTATGATATAGAGAGCAAGTACGGGAAGTAGGCGAAGCTAGTGTAAGAATGCTGACATGCTGTCCTAGTTTAAGAGTGCTGACATGTTATCCTAGCCCTTTATTGAGTAAGGTCATTGCTTGAACTTTACTGGCTCTCTCTGGCACTGGATGGCATTGAAGCGGCAGTCTACGGTGATGCACCGCCACATTATACCTCGGCTTCCTCTCTCTCCGCTGAAAGAATTCGTGTTGTATATTTTGCTGCGATTACTTCCTTGCATTTAACTGATTACTCACAAGACAGCTGACTGAGTCGTTCACTGGCTAAAGACTGAATAAGTTTCATTCTGGTCCTTATTATAGATAAACAAAATTAGACTTACAATGGAGTAAATATTTAAAGCAGTTTGCGATCCGGTTGGTTGTTATTCCATAGAGAAATATGGGGTCGGGATGATGCAGTTCGGACGGTCGTCTGAACTGTGATGTTAGCATGCTTCTGGCAAGACAGTGATTGAATGGGTGACGGTGAAAGTGCTTTCACACTGTAAAACAGTTACTACCTAGTTACGTCAATTATTCTTGATATAGATATTTAGGACCCTAATTTCTCTTTCTGTAGTTACTTTCACGACAGTGCAACACATAAATATAATAAAAAATACTAAAATATTGTCCCACAGCTATGTAGAAGAGATATGGGGATTGTTTCTTCGTTAATAGTGGTAGGTGGCTGCAATGAAAGAGAAGTAGTAGAGTAAATGGTCCAGTAATGTAACAATAGATAGGTAATTACGTGTGCCATCGAGAGCACGCGAATGCTCTCGTGTATGCGGGCACGCACGCGCACACGCACAAACTGACACACGCACACACACACACACACACACACACACACACACACACACACACACACACACACACACACACACACACACACACACAAACAAACACACACACACATATACACACACACACACATACACACACACACACACACACACACACACACACACACACACACACACACACACACACACATACACACACAAACAAACACACACACACATATACACACACACACACATACACACACACACACACACACACGCACACACACACACACTCACACACACACACACACACACACACACATACACACACAAACAAACACACACACACATACACACACACACACACACATACACATACACACACACACACACACACACACACACACACACACACACACACACACACACACACACACACACACACACACACACACACACACACACACACTACACTCGTATCATCCCTGACGCTCGGCGCTAAGGTAGTCAACAAACAGGAGTAATGTTAGCCCATTCCACTAACAATAGCGATGTGTCTGCATGAATTCCGCACTATAATAGGTTGTCATGAACAGACAGCTCTCATGAGACCACGGCTGGAGACGGGGAGTTGCAGTAATCAATTCCAAACAATGGCTTTCCTTCCAGTGTTTGGTTGGTGGAGGTGGGAGTGGAGGTGCTCAAGGCATGTTTGTCCTCCCCTCTGATAATCCAGCGAGATTGACTTTTACGGCTCATTCGTCAGCGTAAGAGTTTTCGATGCCTCGTTGAAAGGATTTTACTCTCTTACTTTCGCTAACTTGCTTTGGAATGTGAAATAATGTAGGCTTCGATAGCTTTACGGATCTATAAATTTTTCTCACCTATTCTTCAGATCATAGACGCCGAGAATGTTCATCCAGCCTCGAAATGTTTTCAGTTTTATCGTTTATTTTATTTTCTTCTGTATCATGTGATTATCAGTAAGTTTTGTATTAACGTGTTTCTATATTTATATAAAGAAAGTAAGTCATAATATTATGGCTGGAACAATTGACAAATAACAAGCACTCTCTCCATCAAATAATATACGATGTGCAGTATGTCCCAAAGAACATAAGACTTGATGATGTTGACCGGGAACAACCGAAACATCGTCTATAGTTTCCTGTCGAAACTGTGGGCCGTTTTCATCTCTCAAAATGCATTTTTTTTATGATCGCCTACTGTACATAATATACTTGAGTAGGACTCAGGCGCATAACGAAGGTGTTCCATTACAAACTTGAAAGGTGGGGGGAATTTACAGAGGCCTGAAAAGGGGACTTCTGATATAGTCACCAGACGAGAATTTATGCACGTAATTTACATTTATGGAGTGCATGCGCTCGTGCATGGTGTGTGTGTGTGTGTGTGTGTGTGTGTGTGTGTGTGTGTGTGTGTGTACTCACCTCACCTAGTTGTACTCACCTAGTTGAGGTTGCGGGGGTCGAGTCCGAGCTCCTGGCCCCGCCTCTTCACTGATCGCTACTAGGTCACTCTCCCTGAGCCGTGAGCTTTATCATACCTCTGCTTAAAGCTATGTATGGATCCTGCCTCCACTACATCGCTTCCCAAACTATTCCACTTACTGACTACTCTGTGGCTGAAGAAATACTTCCTAACATCCCTGTGATTCATCTGTGTCTTCAGCTTCCAACTGTGTCCCCTTGTTACTGTGTCCAATCTCTGGAACATCCTGTCTTTGTCCACCTTGTCAATTCCTCTCAGTATTTTGTATGTCGTTATCATGTCCCCCCTATCTCTCCTGTCCTCCAGTGTCGTCAGGTTGATTTCCCTTAACCTCTCCTCGTAGGACATACCTCTTAGCTCTGGGACTAGTCTTGTTGCAAACCTTTGCACTTTCTCTAGTTTCTTTACGTGCTTGGCTAGGTGTGGGTTCCAAACTGGTGCCGCATACTCCAATATGGGCCTAACGTATACGGTGTACAGGGTCCTGAACGATTCCTTATTAAGATGTCGGAATGCTGTTCTGAGGTTTGCTAGGCGCCCATATGCTGCAGCAGTTATTTGGTTGATGTGCGCTTCAGGAGATGTGCCTGGTGTTATACTCACCCCAAGATCTTTTTCCTTGAGTGAGGTTTGTAGTCTCTGACCCCCTAGACTGTACTCCGTCTGCGGCCTTCTTTGCCCTTCCCCAATCTTCATGACTTTGCACTTGGTGGGATTGAACTCCAGGAGCCAATTGCTGGACCAGGTCTGCAGCCTGTCCAGATCCCTTTGTAGTTCTGCCTGGTCTTCGATCGAGTGTATTCTTCTCATCAACTTCACGTCATCTGCAAACAGGGACACCTCAGAGTCTATTCCTTCCGTCATGTCGTTCACAAATACCAGAAACAGCACTAGTCCTAGGACTGACCCCTGCGGGACCCCGCTGGTCACAGGTGCCCACTCTGACACCTCGCCACGTACCATGACTCGCTGCTGTCTTCCTGACAAGTATTCCCTGATCCATTGTAGTGCCTTCCCTGTTATCCCTGCTTGGTCCTCCAGTTTTTGCACCAATCTCTTGTGTGGAACTGTGTCAAACGCCTTCTTGCAGTCCAAGAAAATGCAATCCACCCACCCCTCTCTCTCTTGTCTTACTGCTGTCACCATGTCATAGAACTCCAGTAGGTTTGTGACACAGGATTTCCCGTCCCTGAAACCATGCTGGCTGCTGTTGATGAGATCATTCCTTTCTAGGTGTTCCACCACTCTTCTCCTGATAATCTTCTCCATGATTTTGCATACTATACATGTCAGTGACACTGGTCTGTAGTTTAATGCTTCATGTCTGTCTCCTTTTTTAAAGATTGGGACTACATTTGCTGTCTTCCATGCCTCAGGCAATCTCCCTGTTTCGATAGATGTATTGAATATTGTTGTTAGGGGTACACATAGCGCCTCTGCTCCCTCTCTCAATACCCATGGGGAGATGTTATCTGGCCCCATTGCCTTTGAGGTATCTAGCTCACTCAGAAGCCTCTTCACTTCTTCCTCGGTTGTGTGCACTGTGTCCAGCACTTGGTGGTGTGCCCCACCTCTCCGTCTTTCTGGAGTCCCTTCTGTCTCCTCTGTGAACACTTCTTTGAATCTCTTGTTGAGTTCTTCACATACTTCACGGTCATTTCCTGTTGTCTCTCCTCCTTCCTTCCTTAGCCTGATTACCTGGTCCTTGACTGTTGTTTTCCTCCTGATGTGGCTGTACAACAGTTTCGGGTCAGATTTGGCTTTCGCTGCTATGTCATTTTCATATTGTCTTTGGGCCTCCCTTCTTATCTGTGCATATTCGTTTCTGGCTCTACGACTGTTCTCCTTATTCTCCTGGGTCCTTTGCCTTCTATATTTCTTCCATTCCCTAGCACACTTGGTTTTTGCCTCCCTGCACCTTTGGGTAAACCATGGGCTCATCCTGGCTTTTTCATTAATCCTGTTACCCTTGGGTACAAACCTCTCCTCAGCCTCCTTGCATTTTGTTGCTACATATTCCATCATCTCATTAACTGGCTTCCCTGCCAGTTCTCTGTCCCACTGAACCCCGTTCAGGTAGTTCCTCATTCCTGTGTAGTCCCCTTTCTTGTAGTTTGGCTTCATTCGTCCTGGCCTTCCTGCTTCTCCCTCCACTTGTAGCTCTACTGTGTATTCGAAGCTTAAAACCACATGGTCACTGGCCCCAAGGGGTCTTTCATATGTGATGTCCTCGATATCTGCACTACTCAAGGTGAATACTAAGTCCAGCCTTGCTGGTTCATCCTCTCCTCTCTCTCTTGTAGTGTCCCTTACGTGTTGGTACATGAAGTTCTCCAGTACCACCTCCATCATCTTAGCCCTCCATGTATCTTGGCCCCCATGTGGGTCCAAGTTCTCCCAATCGATCTCCTTGTGGTTAAAGTCACCCATGATCAGGAGCTTTGCCCTGCATGCATGAGCTCTTCTGGCCACTCTAGCCAGTGTGTCAACCATCGCTCTATTGCTCTCGTCGTACTCTTGCCTTGGCCTCCTGCTGTTCTGTGGTGGGTTATACATCACTGCTATTACCACCTTGGGACCTCCAGAGTGAAGTGTTCCCACTATGTAATCACTTTCTTCTCCGCTATCTCCTCTCTCCAGCTCATCAAAATTCCAGCGATTTTTGATCAGCAACGCCACTCCTCCACCCCCCCTGTTCCCTCTGTCTTTCCTCAGGATTTGGTATCCCGTTGGAAAGATGGCATCTGTTATCATATCTGTAAGCTTGGTTTCTGTGAGAGCTATGATGTCCGGTGATGCTTCTTTGACTCTTTCGTGCCACTCCTCCCACTTATTTGTTATTCCATCAGCGTTTGTGTACCATACCTTCAGTTTCCTTTCCAACACTGTGGTTTGGGGGGCCTGTGAGGGTGGGAGACCTGGTGGCATACTGTGGGATTCTATAGCTCGGTGTTGGGTGGAGGCTGTGGGTATGGATTGTAGTGTGTGTTGGGATGGTGTGATAGGTTGTATGGTTCTGAGAGTAGTTGTGTGTGTGCTTGCCCTTGCTGTTCTGTCCTGCTCTGACTGACCTCTGCTGGTTCCCTCCTTGTCTCTTTTCCTAGCTCCTTTCGCTTTTTTGTCCTCTCCCTCAGCTGCTGTCGTTCTGATTTTGTTCTGTCTCTGTCTAGGAACACCCTCTTGTACTCTTCCGAGTATTTCAATCGTGGTTTCTCTTGGAGGATCCTGTTCCGCACTGTTTCCGTCCTGAGAATCAGCTTGAAAATTTACAATCTCGTCCATCTCTTCACCTATTTCCGTGATGATTTTCTCAATCTCCTTTCTTTCTTCCTGCTTCCTTTCAGTGTGTGTCCTTTCCTCTCTCTCCTGAAGCCCATGGATAAACACTGATTTTGCCCTTTCTTCCTCCCATTGCCTCACCCTCTGTGACTCTGGATCCTGCCTGTATGTGGTCAGTTTCTCCCTTGATTTTTCCAGTGGCTCTTGGTAGCCTTGTTGTGCCTCAGCATTCGACCTATCACCCTCTCCATCTGCAACCAGCTGATCTTCCCTTTCACTCCTTGGTCCTCCTTGGCAGATTGATGTGACCTTAGCATAATTCATAATTCCTTCCTTCCTGTTCGGCCTCGCAGCTTCATATGCTGTGTCTTCTCTGGTCACTGCCCCTGTAACTCGCTTCAGCCTATTTATCTCAACTTCTAGGACCCTTATCTTGGCTACTGTGTGTGTGTGTGTGTGTGTGTGTCTGTACTCACGTAATTGTGGTTGCCGAATCATAGCTCCTGGCCCCGCTTCTTCACTGGTCGCTACTAGGTCACTCTCTTCCTGCTCCATGAGCTTTATCGTACCTCTTCCTAAAGCTGTGTATAGAGCCTGCCTCAACTACATCAATTTCCAGAATATTCCACTTCCTGTCCTCATAGGACATACCTTAGCTCTGGAACTAGCCTCGCTACAAACCTTTGCACTTTCTCTAATTTCGTGACGTGTGTGTGTGTGTACTCACCTACTTGTGGTTACAGGGGTCGATTCATAGCGCTTGGCACCGTCTCTTCACTAATCGCTTCTGTGTTCTTGGGTCCATGTGTGTCATGACATTTATTTCATCTATGTTTACTTTTATGGAAACAAACAACTCTGCTTGTTTACTCAAAATGTTTTTTTTTGCAAAATTCCTGCAACATCACATCAACCAAACATCATCATTGCAGCTACATGCTATCAATTTTCCCCCCCAAAAAAAACTATAACTTCCATATTACTTCCCAATTTTCACATTCCAACAACGAGTATCAACATTCCTGAAACATAACATCAGTATTGCTCAAACACAATTTAAACAAACTAGCAACATATCGCACAACAATAGCATTATCCAGGCCTGATCAAACATTCAACACTTGCAATGATTTCGGTAACAAGAGAATGATGCCGAAAAGGTTTGGCGTGGATTTACGAGTGCTTTGGTAGTATGTTTTTTCAAGGTGGTACAAGGAGGGCGGAAGGATAATGGGGTTAAGGGAGGAAAGGTTGGCATGTGAAAGGTTTTAAGTTGAAACGATGTAAGACGAAATTTATGGGGAAGAAGAAGAGGGGGAGAGGGTAAAAATGTGTAAAAAAGAAAAAAAGAGTAAAAAATAGACATTGTCGAAAAATTTTGCTGATATAAGGAAAGGTTTTGAGAAGAGACAAATAAGGTGAGAAAACCTAGGGTGTTCAAATTAACCTATTTATTACGAGTAAAAATGGTGAGATACAGGATAAGGAAATAGATGTTTAAGAGATATGGAGAGAATATTTTGAGTTGTTAAATACTGAGAATTAAATAAAAGCAGTAATTTCATGGGTAGGACTTTGCTTCAAGAGTTTATTAAGGAGCGAAGAACAGGAAGTGAGTATAGAAGAAATATGCTTTAACTATTTTGAAAATGAGAAAACCAGCTGGAATTAAGAGTGACATGACAGAATTTGGGGGACATAATAGTTATTGTTTATATTCAGTTTATATGCGAGAGAGAGAGGAGGGTACCTAAGGGATCGTGTGTAGAGCATACGTACTTAGTGAAAGGTGAAAGAAAGCGTGTGAGAATTATAAAGGCATAACTCTGCTGAGTGTAATGTGTAAAGTGTATAGCCGAAGTGGTAGCGACTGAGGGAGAAAAATATATAACTCCACAGGGACAAAGTGGATTTACGACGGGAAACGAGTGTTTGGATCAATTGTTATCGCTGAAGCACATAAAAAAGCAGTACTTAACAAAGATAAATATTTAGTTTCATTTATATATTTAAGACATGCATACACTGCCCACTGAAAAACCCATAAGCAGGGTTTTCCAGTGGGCAGTGGAGAACAACATGACGTTCAATGTTGATAAGTTCCAGCTGCTTAGGTATGGAAAGAATGAAGAATTCAGAAGGAACACTATATTCAAAACTCAATAGGGTCACCAAATAGAACGTAAGGAACGTGTAAAAGATCTGGGAATAATTATGTCAGCGGACCTTTCTTATAAAGACCATAACAAGACAAAGATCACGACAGCCAGGAAGATGAAGGGGTGGGTACCGAGAACTTTGATAACACTTTGATAATGCCGATGGTGACACTCTTTAAATCGCTAGTGGTCCCTCATTTAGAATATTGCTCAGTGCTGACGGCCCCGTTCAAAGCAGGAGAAATATCAGAGCTTGAACAAATACAGAGATCATTTACGGCTCACATTGAGCCAGGAAAGCACCTAAATTACTGGGAACGCCTTCAAGTCTTGAACATGTACTCACTGGAGCGAAGGAGAGAGAGATACATGATAATATATACCTGGAAAGTACTCGAGGACTTGGTCCCAAATCTGCACACTGCCATAACAACATACTGGAGTGAGGGATATGGGAGGAAGTGTAAAATAAACCCAGTGAGGAGCAGGGGTGCGGTGGGGAAAATAAGGGAACACTGTATCAACATCCTGGGTTCCAGACTATTCAATATCTTACCAAAAGATATCAGAAACACTGTTGGAACAAGTATAGAAGCCTTCAAGAGGAAACTGGACAAGCATCTTCACCAGGTGCCTCATCAACCAGGCTGTGATGGATATGTGGGGCAGCAGGCCTCCAGCAGCAACAGCCTGGTTGACAAGGCAAGCACTAGACGAGCCTGGCCCATGGCCAGGCTCCGAGAGTAGTTAAACTCTCGAAACTTGTCAAAGGTATATCAAAGATATATACAGTAGGATGGAGAAGGAAGCGATGCAGCTACTGCTGTAAGTTGACAAAAAATTATTAAAAAGTTTTATGCTAGTGAAGTTCACTTAAAGTGAATATTTTCCAGTAAAAGATGGGAACAGGCAGAGCTAAGGAGTGTCTTCGTGGATTATTGTGTTTACAGATATATGTAAATTAAGTAAATATTAGAAGATTGGGGAAATGATTGTTACTGAAAGATAAAGACACTTATATAAATTGTGAGCTGTTAGACAATGATTGCGGATGAGAAACTGTTTTTTCGGAGATTTAGAAGAGCATTTGCAACAGTAGGTTAAGGAGTTTGAAGTAAAGGACACAGAAAAGAGCAAGTGGATAAGAGTATGTAGAGGTTTAGAAAATAGAAAAGCATGGCTTTTGCTATTTAACGTGCTTCCTGCTGTATGAGCATAATTAACAAGACATGAGTCATGAAGATAGGAGGAATGGTACCTACTCTATGAAAACCAGTGATGGAAATGCATTAGTTCGGTGGGTTATCAATGGGTGATGAGAATACAACTAGAGAGCGAATGACGGTGAATAATTTTTATACTCTGGACCACCCTATATTAATGGAGAAACGGTCTATGCGTTAAAAAAAAGGAATACCCAAGTCCATGTTTGGTAACGACACTCGAATTTCCTACTAATGTACGAATGTACGTTTTTATGAAACAGCGTAATGATATTCATAAATATTAGAAAAAAATGAGTAGCATGTCATGTAACAATATTTTTACAAAGGGAAATGCACCAGATTTAATAATATCCTTAGAAAATGTGCATATATGTTAAGAGTTTTAGTGGATATTATTCATGTCAATGATTTTGATATGTATTCAAGAGTCTTGGAGGCTGCATCAGCCTTTAACGGAGATGAAGTGTGTAGGGCAGTTTGATTCTCGTTCAAACAACGAGTGTTCTTTGTTCAGTTTATGTTTTTGCTATTTGTTTTTTAATCTTTACAAGAAAATTTATAAAGAATGGCAAGTGAAAACAAAGGTAAAGCGAGAGTCCGAAGAAGGTTAGAATGAAGTGCTCGAGAATGGAATTGTATGCAGAATGGAAGAGGGTGAGAGAGGTAAATGGGAAGGGTGTACTGGTCAAGTGTGAACAAGAGCAAGAGAGCATGTACTTGTCAGGTGTGAACAAAAGAGGGTGTACTGAGCTCGTCAACATGAGAAAGGTATACGGGGCTGGTGTGAACATGAAAGAGGTATACAGGTATGATGTAAACACGAGGCATACTGCGAATCATGTGAATATGAAAAGCATTCTTGGCTGGTCTGAATATGAGAAGCATTTGGGGCTGGTCTGAACCTGAGAGGTATATTTGACTGGTGTGAACATAAGAAATATTTTGGACTGGTGTGAACATAAAAAACATTCTTTGGTGGTACGTCTATGAGAAAGATATACCGGACTGGTGTGAACATGGTAGTTGTATTCTGGGATGGAGTGAATATTAGAAAGATTCTAGGCTGGTGTGAACATGGCAGAAACATTTTGGGGTGGTGTGAATATGACTAAGTAATACTGGACTTATGTGAATAAGGGTTACTGAATTGGTTTTAACATGAGATAGGTATACAGTGCTGGTGTAAATAACAGAGGGGTATATTGGTCTAGTATGATCACGCGAAAGGTACACTGGGCTGGTGTGAACAAGGAAGTATACTGGACTCATGCGAAAATGGGAAGGGAATACCGGACGACTTTGAACATGAGTGGTGTGTGCCATACAGTGATAAATCCCACAAACACATACAAAAGCACAAAACTGTACGTAGCGTGTAGCCAGGCCATCCCAGGGTAGTGTAAAACATAAAAACATAGAGGACAAAAAACAGCCCAAATACAAACCAAGCAAGAGGCAGATGCGGAGCTGCTACGCTTGGTGCCTGGTAGGGAATGCTAACACAGTCAGTTTGTTAGTAAAGGAGTAAACTGATGCTCCAAAATCTAGAACGGTTAGCTCTTAGCCGGAAGCGACAGACCTCCCAGCACATCGATAATGTGTTTGAAAGCTGGACAAGAGCAGATAGCCACTCACAACAGCTACGAAAATCTTCGAGACTTGAACATGAGCAAATTATTATTCCTTTAGAATCGGTGGCTCGTTTTAAGAGAGCGTGGAAACCCAGCATGGAACGGCATTGACTAGCAAACATTTCCCTGGGAGGTCCACATTATCCTTAGCATGAAAAAGCAGACGAACTCCATTTACACACACCACCCTCCTGAGCAACAGTCACTCCTGCAGGGTTTAGTGTGAGAGTCTCAAAAAAATGAACATCATGCACCTATGAATGTACTTATGCTACAAATTTATCTTAATATATGAGGGGAGTATTTTAAGCTACCTAACAGTGATAACTAGTTATTAAAGGCTCACTGACAAAGTTCCAAGGATTAGAACTTGATATTTTATAATTATATTATTGAGCATAACAAATATTTTTCATAAACTCGTAGTGAATATTCTTCAACCATTCTTTATAATGACTGATGTGTGTATAGCAAGTAGAGGACATAGCTCTTGTGAAATAAATCGCACAGAAGAGGATAAAACCTAATCCTCGCATCGTGTGCCGAGTTGACTTCGGTATACTACTGATCATATGTGAGGCGGAGAGTTCACGTGTTCTCCTTTTTCTCTGCTGCAGGTTAGTTTATAATATTTAAAGCATATAGGCAACACGAGGTACTTAGTCTCTATATGCAATAACAATAAGGTAATATATTTTTTTTTATCACACTGGCCGATTCCCACCAAGGCAGGGTGGCCCGAAAAAGAAAAACTTTCACCATCATTCACTCTATCACTGTCTTGCCAGAAGGGTACTTTACACTACAGTTTTTAAACTGCAACATTAACACCCCTCCTTCAGAGTGCAGGCACTGTACTTCCCATCTCCAGGACTCAAGTCCGGCCTGCCGGTTTCCCTGAACCCCTTCATAAATGTTACTTTGTTCACACTCCAACAGCACGTCAAGTATTAAAAAACATTTGTCTCCATTCACTCCTATCAAACACGCTCACGCATGCCTGCTGGAAGTCCAAGCCCCTCGCACACAAAACCTCCTTTACCCCCTCCCTCCAACCTTTCCTAGGCCGGCCCCTACCCCGCCTTCCTTCCACTACAGACTGATACACTCTTGAAGTCACTCTGTTTCGCTCCATTCTCTCCACATGTCCGAACCACCTCAACAACCCTTCTTCAGCCCTCTGGACAACAGTTTTGGTAATCCCGCACCTCCTCCTAACTTCCAAACTACGAATTCTCTGCATTATATTCACACCACACATTGCCCTCAGACATGTCATCTCCACTGCCTCCAGCCTTCTCCTCGCTGCAACATTCATCACCCATGCTTCACACCCATATAAGAGCGTTGGTAAAACTATACTCTCATACATTCCCCTCTTTGCCTCCAAGGACAAAGTTCTTTGTCTCCACAGACTCCTAAGTGCACCGCTCACCCTTTTCCCCTCATCAATTCTATGATTCACCTCATCTTTCATAGACCCATCCGCTGACACGTCCACTCCCAAATATCTGAATACATTCACCTCCTCCATACTCTCTCCCTCCAATCTGATATCCAATCTTTCATCTTTTTGTTATCCTCATAACCTTACTCTTTCCTGTATTCACTTTTAATTTTCTTCTTTTGCACACCCTACCAAATTCATCCACCAATCTCTGCAACTTCTCTTCAGAATCTCCCAAGAGCACAGTGTCATCAGCAAAGAGCAACTGTGACAACTCCCACTTTATGTGTGATTCTTTATCTTTTAACTCCACACCTCTTCCCAAGACCCTCGCATTTACTTCTCTTACAGCCCCATCTATAAATATATTAAACAACCATGGTGACATCACACATCCTTGTCTAAGGCCTACTTTTACTGGGAAATAATTTCCCTCTTTCCTACATACTCTAACTTGAGCCTCACTATCCTCATAAAAACTCTTCACTGCTTTCAGTAACCTACCTCCTACACCATACACCTGCAACATCTGCCACATTGGCCCCCTATCCACCCTGTCATACGCCTTTTCCAAATCCATAAATGACACAAAGACCTCTTTAGCCTTATCTAAATACTGTTCACTTATATGTTTCACTGTAAACACCTGGTCCACACACCCCCTACCTTTCCTAAAGCCTCCTTGTTCATCTGCTATCCTATTCTCAGTCTTACTCTTAATTCTTTCAATAATAACTCTACCATACACTTTACCAGGTATACTCAACAGACTTATCCCCCTATAATTTTTGCACTCTCTTTTGTCCCCTTTGCCTTTATAGAAAGGAACTATGCATGCTCTCTGCCAATCCCTAGGTACCTTACCCTCTTCCATACATTTATTAAATAATTGCACCAACCACTCCAAAACTATATCCCCACCTGCTTTTAACATTTCTATCTTTATCCCATCAATCCCAGCTGCCTTACCCCCTTTCATTTTACCTACTGCCTCACGAACTTCCCCCACACTCACAACTGGCTCTTCCTCACTCCTACAAGATGTTATTCCTCCTTGCCCTATACACGAAATCACAGCTTCCCTATCTTCATCGACATTTAACAATTCCTCAAAATATTCCCTCCATCTTCCCAATACCTCTAACTCTCCATTTAATAACTCTCCTCTCCTATTTTTAACTGACAAATCCATTTGTTCTCTAGGCTTCCTTAACTTGTTAATCTTACTCCAAAACTTTTTCTTATTTTCAACAAAATTTGTTGATAACATTTCACCCACTCTCTCATTTGCTCTCTTTTTACATTGCTTCACCACTCTCTTAACCTCTCTCTTTTTCTCCATATACTCTTCCCTCCTTGCATCACTTCTACTTTGTAAAAACTTCTCATATGCTACCTTTTTCTCCCTTACTACTCTCTTTACATCATCATTCCACCAATCGCTCCTCTTCCCTCCCTCACCCACTTTCCTGTAACCACAAACTTCTGCTGAACACTCTAACACTACATTTTTACACCTACCCCATACCTCTTCGATCCCATTTCCTATGCTCTCATTAGCCCATCTATCCTCCAATAGCTGTTTATATCTTACCCTAACTGCCTCCTCTTTTAGTTTATAAAGCTTCACCTCTCTCTTCTCTGATGCTTCTATTCTCCTTGTATCCCATCTACCTTTTACTCTCAGTGTAGCTACAACTAGAAAGTGATCTGATATATCTGTGGCCCCTCTATGAACATGTACATCCTGAAGTCTACTCAACAGTCTTTTATCTACCAATACATAATCCAATAAACTACTGTCATTTCGCCCTACATCATATCTTGTATACTTATTTATCCTCTTTTTCTTAAAATCTGTATTACCTATAACTAAACCCCTTTCTATACAAAGTTCAATCAAAGGGCTTCCATTATCATTTACACCTGGCACCCCAAACTTACCTACCACACCCTCTCTAAAAGTTTCTCCTACTTTAGCATTCAGATCCCCTACCACAATGACTCTCACTTGGTTCAAAGGCTCCTATACATTCACTTAACAACTCCCAAAATCTCTCTCTTTCCTCTACATTCCTCTCTTCTCCAGGTGCATACACGCTTATTATGACCCACTTTTCTCATCCAACCTTTACTTTAATCCACATAATTCTTGAATTTACACATTCATATTCTCTTTTCTCCTTCCATAACTGATCATTCAACATTACTGCTACCCCTTCCTTTGCTCTAACTCTCTCAGATACTCCAGATTTAATCCCATTTATTTCCCCCCACCGAAACTCCCCTACCCCCTTCAGCTTTGTTTCGCTTAGGGCCAGGACATCCAACTTCTTTTCATTCATAACATCAGCAATCATCTGTTTCTTGTCATCTGCACTACATCCACGCACATTTAAGCATCCCAGTTTTATAAAAATTTTCTTCTTCTCTTTTTTAGTAAATGTATACAGGAGAAGGGGTTACTAGCCCATTGCTCCCGGCACTTTACTCGCCTCATACGACACGCATGGCTTACGGAGGAAAGATTCTTTTCCACT
>NC_091300.1:28227044-28237044 GCF_038502225.1 Cherax quadricarinatus | reverse complement strand
GTTCCCTGACCTCTCTGACGGTAGTTCATGTTGGTTCCCTGACTTCTGTGACAGTAGTTTATGTTGGTTCCCTGACCTCTGTGACGGTAGTTTATGTTGGTTCCCTGACCTCTGTGACGGTAGTTTATGTTGGTTCCCTGACCTCTGTGACGGTAGTTTATGTTGGTTCCATGACCTCTGTGACGGTAATTTATGTTGTTCCCTGACCTCTGTGACTAGTTCATGTTGGTTCCCTGACCTCTGTGACGGTAGTTTATGTTGGTTCCCTGACCTCTGTGACGGTAGTTTATGTTGGTTCCCTGACCTCTGTGACGGTAGTTTATGTTGGTTCCCTGACAAGTGTGACGGTAGTTTATGTTGGTTCCCTGGCCACTGTGATGGTAGTTTATGTTGGCTCTCTGATCACTGTGACGGTAGTTTATGTTGGTTCCCTGACCTCTGTGACGGTAGTTTATGTTGGTTCCCTGACCTCTGTGACGGTATTTTATGTTGGTTCCCTGACAAGTGTGACGGTAGTTTATGTTGGTTCCCTGACCTCTCTGACGGTAGTTTATGTTGGTTCCCTGACCTCTGTGACGGTAGTTTATGTTGGTTCCCTGACCTCTGTGACGGTAGTTTATGTTGGTTCCCTGACCTCTGTGACGGTAGTTTATGTTGGTTCCCTGACCTCTCTGACGGTAGTTTATGTTGGTTCCCTGACAAGTATGACGGTAGTTTATGTTGGTTCTTTGACCTCTCTGACGGTAGTTTATGTTGGTTCCCTGACCTCTGTGACGGTAGTTTATGTTGGTTCCCTGAGAAGCGTGACGGTAGTTTATGTTGGTTCCCTGGCTACTGTGATGGTAGTTTATGTTGGCTCTCTGACCACTGTGACGGTAGTTTATGTTGGTTCCCTGACCTCTGTTACGGCAGTTTAAGTTGGTTCCCTGACCTCTCTGACGGTAGTTTATATTGGTTCCCTGACCACAGTGACGGTAGTTTTTGTTGGTTCCCTGACCACTGTGACGGCAGTTTATGTTGGTTCCCTGACCACTGTGACGGCAGTTTATGTTGGTTTCATGGCCACTGTGACGGTAGTTTATGTTGGTTCCATGACCAGTGTGACGGTAGTTTATGTTGGCTCCCTGACCACTGTGACGGTAGTTTATGTTCGTTCCCTGACCAGTGTGACGGTAGGTTATGTTGGTACCCTGACAAGTGTGACGGTACTTTATGTCGATTCCCTGACAAGTGTGACGTTAGTTTATGTTGGTTCCCTGACCAGTGTGACGGTAGATTATGTTGGTTCCATGACCAGTGTGACGGTAGTTTATGTTGGTTCCCTGACAAGTGTGACTGTAGTTTATGTTGGTTCCATGATCAGTGTGACGGTAGTTTATATTGGTTCCATGACGAGTGTGACTGTAGTTTATGTCGGTTCCATGACGAGTGTGACGGTAGTTTATGTTGGTTCCATGATCAGTGTGACGGTAGTTTATGTTGGTTCCATGACCAGTGTGACTGTACTTTATGTTGGTTCCATGACCAGTGTGACGGTAGTTTATGTTGGTTCCATGACGAGTGTGACGGTAGTTTATATTGGTTCCATGACCAGTGTGACGGTAGTTTATGTTGGTTCTATGACCAGTGTGACGGTAGTTCATGTTGGTTCCATGACCAGTGTGACGGTAGTTTATGTTGCTTCTATGACCAGTGTGACGGCAGTTTATGTTGGTTTCATGGCCACTGTGACGGCAGTTTATGTTGGTTCCATGACCACTGTGACGGTAGTTTATGTTGGTTCCATGACCAGTAAACATATTTTTTTACTATATTTACTAGACACATTTACAATTTGTATAAGTTGCGAGGATTTTAAACCTTTTTGACAATCGAAATCAGTCAGATCTATGTGTGAAGTTCATCCTTCCAGGAAATAAAACATCTATTGTTTTATTTTTTCTGTTCTCTAATGATCTGAAGACTTAACAAGAACTTCATTTTCTCCCTGAAATTAAAACTTTTAACTATATCAGTGTTGCGCATATATATATATATATATATATATATATATATATATATATATATATATATATATATATATATATATATATATATATATATATATATATATATACATATATATATATATATATATATATATATATATATATATATATATATATATATATATATGTATATATATATATATATATACATATATATATATGTATATGTATATATATATATATATATATATATATATATATATATATATATATGTATAAATACATGTATATATGTATGTATATATATATATATATATATATATATATATATGTATATATATATATATATATACATATATATATATATATATATATATATATATATATAAATATATATATATATATATATACATATATATATATATATATATATATATATATATATATATATATATATATATATATATACATATATATTTATATTTATATATATATATATATATATATATATATATATATATATATATATATATATATATATATATATATATATATATATATATATATGCAATAAGATCACAGTAAACAGGTGATTTCAGAATATGCAAAACAACCACTCTGAAAGAATAGAGAAATTCCAAGCGCTTTCGTGACTACTCACATTATCAAGGAACTATGAAAGTAAAGCATCCAAGGAAGCTATATAAGGGGTCTGGCCAACACCTCACTGTCAGATCCCACAACGGTTAAACACCTGATGCGCGCCGACACAACTGGACAGGTCCTTTGCACAACTCACCCACAAACTATTCTACCCAAGAAAATTTAAAAATTATTATTTGTCCAGTGTATTATTAAATTCTTCCCAAATTCTATTAATTATAAATGGATCTAATTTATATAAACCATAGGAAATATTCATATTATTGTCAAAACTGCTTTTTATGTAACAAGATTCAATTATATTCCTGTCGACCATGGACTTGCTTGATACTACTTTCTCAACTTTTTGAAAATCAATTGGATGGTTAAAATCTCTTACATGAATAAATAGAGCATTGGAATTTTGTCCAGTTCTAATGCTATATTTATGTTGTTTTAATCTCAGTTCGAGATTTTTACCAGTTTGACCGTAATAAACTTTATCGCAAATTTTACAAGAAATCTTATAGACACATCCATCAGCATTTTGGGGGGAATTCTTTATCAAAAGTTTTTTTACTGTATCAAGATCTTTGAATACAACTTTAATATTAAAAGTCTTAAGAAGAGAAGGCATATCAACCAAGTTTTCATGGTAAGGGAGAACCAACATATTTTTAGTTGAATAAGGCTGGTTGTCCCTTTTTGGATTGTAAAAAGTATTTCTAGCAACATTAAAAGATTTATCAATTACATTTCTTGGGTATTTTAAATCATTACCTATTTCAAAAATTTTGGATATTTCCTCATCTATGAACTCAGGACTACAAATTCGTAAAGCTCTCAAAAACATTGATGAGAAAACAGACAGTTTGACTCTATCTTGATGCGAGGAATAATAGTGGACATAGGAACAGTTATTTGTAGGTTTTCTGTAAATTTTAAATTTGAATTCATTATTACCCTTAATAATTAAAACATCTAGAAAAGGCAATGAGTTATTTTCTTCAAACTCAACAGTAAAGTTTATAGAATGGGCTAAGCTATTTAATTTTCCAAGGAAATGGTGTATATCTACATTTTTGGGCATAAGACACAAAATATCATCAACATATCTGAACCATTTAGCTCTATTAGGGAGGATTGTGTTAAGCAACCTTGTTTCAAAAAATTCCATGTATAGGTTACTAAGAACAGTAATGATTTAAAATACCCAAGAAATGTAATTGATAAATCTTTTAAAGTTGCTAGAAATACTTTTTAAATTAGATCCTTTTATAATTAATAGAATTTGGGAAGAATTTAATAATACACTGGACAAATAATAATTTTTAAATTTTCTTTGGTAGAATAGTTTGTGGGTGAGTTGTGCAAAGGACCTATCCAGTTGTGTCGGCGCGCGTCAGGTGTTTAACCGTTGTGGGATCTGATAGTGAGGTGTTGGCCAGACCCCTTATATAGCTTCCTTGGATGCTTTACTTTCATAGTTCCTTGATAATGTGAGTAGTCACGAAAGCGCTTGGAATTTCTCTATTCTTTCAGAGTTGTTGTTTTGCATATATATTTATATATATATATATATATATATATATATATATATATATATATATATATATATATATATATATATATATATATATATATATACATATATATATATATATATATATATATATATATATATATATATATATATATATATATATATATATATATATATTTATATATATATATATATATATATATATATATATATATATATATATAATATATATATATCTATATATATATATATATATATATATATATATATATATATATACTATATATATATATATATATATGCAATAAGATCACAGTAAACAGGTGATTTCAAAATATGCAAAACAACCACTCTGAAAGAATAGAGAAATTCTAAGCGCTTTCGTGACTACTCACATTATCAAGGAACTATAGTTCCTTGATAATGTGAGTAGTCACGAAAGCGCTTGGAATTTCTCTATTCTTTCAGAGGGGTTGTTTTGCAAATATATATATATATATATATATATATATATATATATATATAGAGAGAGAGAGAGAGAGAGAGAGAGAGAGAGAGAGAGAGAGAGAGAGAGAGAGAGAGAGAGAGAGAGAGAGAGAGAGAGAGAGAGGGAGGGAGAGATATGGCAGAAATGACATGTATGCCAGGGATGGGGTTCACTTATCTAGGTGTGGGGTGGGAGCACTGGCCAACGCAGTGGAGGGAGCTGTTAGGTATTTAAACTAGGAATAGTTAGTGGTATGAGTACTAGGAGAACTAGTAATAGGCAAAATGAGGTGGATATTGGAAAGCCAGTGGCACTAATTGACAAGGACAGTAATAGGTTTAGTGGAATAACAGAAAGATGCAGGAAGGGTAAAGAGAGATTAGGGTCTTTTAATATTTATTACACAAATAGTCGCAGTGCTAGGAATAAGATGGACGAGTTGAGACTAGTTGCTAGTGCAGGTAACATTGATGTATTTGCCATAACTGAGACGTGGTTTAATTCAAAAAGTCGGGACATGCATGCAGAATGTCACATTCAGGGTTTTAAATTGTTCCAAGTAGATAGAAGTGTCGGGAAGGGGGGAGGGGTGGCATTGTATGTCCGAGATCGCTTGAACTGTTGCATAAAAACGGGTATTAAGTCTGAAGTAACACATACAGAGTCTGTTTGGATAGAATTTTCAGAGGGGAATGAAAAATTAATTTTAGGTGTGATATACCGTCCCCCAAATTAAGAAAGGGATCAGGGGAAACTACTATGGGAGGAAATTGTTAGGGCCACAAGGCACGCTAATGTAGTAATTCTAGGAGACTTTAACTTTAGTCATATTGATTGGAATTTCTTGACTGGGAATTTAGAATCATACGACTTCTTAGAAGTAGTTCAGGATTGTTTTTTGAAGCAGTTTGTGACAGAACCTACAAGGGGTAATAACATGCTTGACTTAGTTCTGGCAAACAATGAATCCCTTGTTAATAATTTAGAAGTTTCAGAGGAAATGGGTGCTAGCGACCACGAATCAATTACATTTAGCATTGAATGGAAGTATGATAGTAGGGATAACTCAGTAACAGTCCCAGATTTTCGCTTAGCAGATTACGATGGGCTTAGAGAACACTTATCATCTGTTGACTGGGTTAACGAAGAGAGCTATCAATATGACAGTTTTGCGAACACAATACATGCTGCTCAAAGTACGTTTATTCCGTATAAAGAAATTAGATCAAATAGAAATGACCCAAAATGGATGAATAATAGGCTGAAATATCTACTAGGGCATAAGAAAGGAATTTATAGGCGTATCAAAAGAGGTGAGGGTCATATTATGAATCAGTATATTGACATTAAGAGGGACATTAAAAAGGGGATAAGAATAGTTAAAAGAGACTATGAAATTAAAGTTGCTAGGGTTTCTAAAATTAACCAAAAAAGTTTTTTCCAGGTATATAGAACAAAAGTCAGAGATAAGATAGGTCCCCTTAAAAATAACTATGGGCATCTTACTGACAAAGAGAATGAAATGTGCTCGATTTTAAATAATTATTTTCTCTCGGTTTTTACACAGGAAGACACTAATAATATTCCAGTAATTAATTTTTATAGTGGGCCAGAAGAAGATAAATTATGTAACATCACAGTCACTAGTGAAATGGTTGTGAAGCAGATAGACAGACTGAAGCAAAATAAGTCACCGGGTCTTGATGAGGTTTTTTCATGGGTTCTTAAGGAATGCAAAATGGAACTCTGTGAACCATTAACTAATATTTTTAATTTATCTCTTCAAACAGGTGTAGTGTCTGATATGTGGAAGATGGCTAATGTAATTCCTATTTTTAAAACAGGGGACAAGTCGTTACCGTCAAATTACCGCCCAATAAGCCTGACCTCAATTGTAGGCAAATTACTGGAGTCAATTATAGCTGAGATTATAAGAAGCCATCTCGATAAGCATAGCTTGATTAATGATACTCAGCATGGATTCACAAGAGGCCGGTCTTGTCTAACTAATTTATTAACTTTCTTCAGTAAAGCTTTTGAGGCTGTTGACCACGATAAAGAATTTGATATTATTTACTTAGATTTTAGTAAGGCTTTTGATAGAGTTCCGCACCAAAGAATGTTAAAGAAAGTGGCAGCTCATGGCATTGGGGGAAGGGTGCTCTCGTGGATCGAATCATGGCTCACAGACAGGAAGCAGAGAGTGTCCATAAATGGGGTTAAATCCGAGTGGGGATCAGTAACAAGTGGCGTTCCACAGGGATCAGTTTTGGGCCCGTTGTTGTTTATAATATATATTAATGATCTTGATGAAGGAATTACTAGTGATATGAGCAAATTCGCCGATGACACAAAGATAGGTAGGATAATTGATTCAAACGTAGATGTTAGGGAACTTCAGGAGGATTTAGACAAACTCTACTCTTGGTCAGAAAAGTGGCAGATGCAGTTCAATGTAGATAAATGCAAGGTTCTGAAGCTCGGGAGTGTCCATAACTCTAGCACTTATAAGTTAAATAATGTAGAACTTAGCCATACAGATTGCGAAAAGGACTTGGGGGTTATGGTAAGCAGCAACCTTAAACCAAGACAGCAATGCCTAAGCGTACGTAATAAGGCAAATAGATTACTGGGATTTATATCAAGAAGTGTAAGCAACAGAAGTTCAGAGGTCATACTGCAGCTTTATACATCATTAGTAAGGCCTCACCTAGATTATGCAGCTCAATTTTGGTCTCCATATTACAGAATGGACATAAATTCGTTAGAAAACATTCAGCGTAGGATGACTAAATTAATACATAGCATTAGAAATCTTCCTTACGAAGAAAGATTGAAGACTCTTAAGTTACATTCACTTGTTAGACGAAGAATGAGGGGAGACCTGATCGAAGTGTATAAGTGGAAGATAGGTATTAATAAAGGGTATATTAACAAGGTCTTGAGGATATCTCTCCAGGAGAGAACCCGCAGTAATGTATTTAAATTAGATAAGTTTAGATTTAGAAAGGACATAGGAAAGTATTGGTTTGGAAATAGGGTAGTTGATGAGTGGAACAGTCTACCTAGTTGGGTTATTGAGGCTAGGACTTTGGGTAGTTTCAAATTTAGGTTGGATAAATACATGAGTGGGAGGGGTTGGATTTGAGTGTGACTTTCACACCAGAGCTTCTTTCTCGTGTAGCGTTGAAAATTGGGTTGGACAAATGTTTCGTTAGAGGGATGAATTGTAAAGGACCTGCCTAGTATGGGCCAACAGGCCTCTTGCAGTGTTTCTCCTTTCTTATGTTCTCATGATCTTATATATATATATATATATATATATATATATATATATATATATATATATATATATATATATATATATATATATATATATATATATATATATATAGGATTGGGTCCACCTCTGGTTTAAATTGTGGGACCCATAGCCTCTGAGAACTGATTAAAAAGGCTTCAAGGAAGAATATTTGGATTTCTTCCTGAAGTCAATTGAATATTCCTCTTCCCCTACCACCCCATCTTTTTATTCTTTTTTTTACCAAGAGGAATATTTTATTACATAATATGGTACAGAAGATTTAAGAGATACATTGTTGATATAAAGGTGGCATATACAGTACATGTTGTTACGTGTGTATCACCGATTATAAGGTGAAAATCTCATCCAGCTCCTCAGAGCTGGGGTGTGTCCCCAAAATACAGCAGGCATTACCCCTTTGAACAGCCGCACTGAGCCTCTGGAACAGAAAACTAGCTGCCCTGGGATCCCTATTTACCCTGATGAGTCTTTTTCCCAGCTCCTTAAGGAATTTAGATGCATTCTTTCCCCATGAGCCAAGGGTCTCTGAGCCTATGGGAACAAATATATAGTGATGGGCAAGTTCTATATATTTTCTAGACTCTTGGGACTCCTGAAGCTGGCAGTTGCCCCTCCTTCCTCCCTGGTGTATTGGAGATAGGTATCAGCCAAGGTAGATGCACATGTATAGTCCCACACCACCTACTTCCCGTCTGTCCAGGCTTGAAGGGTGATACCCTCTGGACGCTTCTGGCTGCCATCAGATCTGCATAGCTGGGGTGGCTCCCCTACTGCTGGGCATCCGACTGTTGTGAGGCTCCTCTTGATAACGTTATTAACCTCCTCATGTCTTGCAATCTTTCCCTCGGATTTGCGGCACACAAGACCATGGTACCCGAATCGGTCTGCTGCTTCACTGCCACAAATACACCTGTGTTCGGCAAGAATAGGGGAGGCAAGTCGAAGAGCAACTCCGATGCGGATGGTCTGTGGGTCGAGGCGTGTGCCAAGGCTGGAGTTGGGAACAGCCAACAGAAAGTCCCTTGGAAATAAATGGTATAAAATACCGACACAATGGCAATATAAACACAAATGCAGTATAATGTGATCCTTTATTGACTACGTTTCGCCCACACAGTGGGCTTTTTCAAGTCACAAACAGAACTACCTGGGGTGGAAGGAACGCGAGTATTTATAGTCCGGCTGAGGTCAGGTGAAGAATGCTGCATCTGATGATGTACCGAGTTGGGTTGTAGAGTCTAAAAACTTGGGTAGCTTGGAAAGGAGACTGGACAAGTTTGTGAGCAGACCATAAGAACACTGTAGAAGGTCTGCTCACAAACTTGTCCAGTCTCCTTTCCAAGCTACCCAAGTTTTTAGACTCTACAACCCAACTCGGTACATCATCAGATGCAGCATTCTTCACCTGACCTCAGCCGGACTATAAATACTCGCGTTCCTTCCACCCCAGGTAGTTCTGTTTGTGACTTGAAAAAGCCCACTGTGTGGGCGAAACGTAGTCAATAAAGGATCACATTATACTGCATTTGTGTTTATATTGCCAGAAAGTCCCTTGCATGAGGGGCTCTCACTGCCAGGAGGCGGGCTCTATCCTTCCCTGACACACTCTGAAGCATTGTTGAGGCTATATTTTCCACTATTAGACCATCCCAGTGAGATTGTTTGTAGTTGTTGGGGGGAGCAGGTCTGGTTTCAAAGCCCGTTAGATTATCCCAGATCATGGCTCCGTCAATAAACTTTTGGTCCTGGACTCCAGTCTTCTCCCTAAGATGTTCAGGGAGAATCGCTGCTACAAGCCCTCTGGATGCAACGCATGAGGACAGAAAAGCAGGTAGTGCAATCTGTGAAGACTTGCGGACACCAATGCCTCCTAGTCTGACTGGAGTAAGGTTAAGTACTTTCGTAAAAATCTGCCTCAGGATACTGTCATATTCGTGCAGTATAGGGTTATCATATGAAGGTGCACATCTTAGGAAATATGTCAACCTGGGCAGACTCACGCACTTTGTGAGAAG
>NC_091300.1:28167044-28224544 GCF_038502225.1 Cherax quadricarinatus | reverse complement strand
TCCTACCACCCCTTCATTCTATATTTTATGTGAACTTTATTTATAGACAGAATACACTGACAAAAAAAAATACCATTATGAATACATTGGTATATTACATCAAAGATAATGAATCTCCTCCAGTTCCTCCGAAGTTGGACGCGAGCCAAGTATGCAGAAAGCATTTTCCCTCTTGATGGCCACACCGTGGTGCTGGAAAGTAAAAGTGGCAGCCCTCGAGTCCCTGATAGAGTCGATGAATCTGGAACCCAGTTCTTTAAGGAAGCGTGTGGCGTTTTTTCCCCATACTCCCAAGGTCTCTGATCCCACAGGAACAAATTGATACTGTTGGCTAGTCTCTGTATTTGACTATCATATACTTCTTCCTGTGATCAGCAACGCCTCCCTGTCGCCCGCCACTGTGATGGATGTAGGTGTCAACAGCGTCGATACACAGGTATAGTCCCATGCTAAGAGCTTGCCATTCTTCCAAGGATAGATGGTGATCCCATCAGGACAGTTTCCTGTGTTGTGAGTATTGTTGGCAGCTAGTGATCGGGGCTCTCTCTCAGCTGGGAATCCAGCTGAAGCAAGGTTTCCCTTTATGATGTCATTGACTTCATTGTGTCTTTCGTGCCAACCCTTAGTGTTGGAGCAGTTATGACCATGTAGACCATATTAGGCAGCTTGTGCATCACCATAAATACACGTATACCCCGTGTGAATTGGGGGCAGCAAGGTCGAGAGCCACTGCAGTATGGATTCTTCTGGTCGAGGCGTGTTCCCATTGCCGAAATGGGAACCGTTTGGAGGTAGTCCCCAGAGTGAAGTGCTCTCACAGCTTGGAGATGGGCAGTCTTTCTGTCTGGTGTTACATCCCTAAGCATGTTGGCAAGTACCTTTTCAGCAAGATGTGACCATCCCAACTTCATTGTTTGTAGGCCAGTGCTGCAAAAGGTTTTGGTACTGGGGCAGAGAGAGTCTCCCATTCAGTGATGGCACTGGCGTAGCTAGGGTCCTGTATTCCTGCTGTGTCACTAAGGTTGTCCTGAAGAATTTGTTTTATTAACTGACTGGAAGTGAGGCTTGCAACCACTATCCATCTTCAAGGGAAATATTCAATACACTCTCGAGCATGGTCTTAAGGAGGTAGTCATATTCCTTGAGTTTCAGAATGCTGAAGGCTGGGGATCATCTCAGGAAGTAGGTAAATTTTGGGATGGACAGGCACCTGGTGAGTAGGTAGAAGGCATCATGCGTATCAATGTCTTTCTTCCTCCCTGAGATTTTCTTTTCTAGGATCATATCAATGGCACTGGGCCCAAGAAGAGCACCATGGGTGCTGTTGGCTGGATCACTGGCTCGTTCTCCTGGTAAAACAGCACTAATATTCTGGATCATCTGTCGATTAGTAGAAACTATTTCACATTTGGTGGGGTTTAAAGATAGGCCCAAGCTCTCTTCCAAGTCTTTAATTTTTCTGATGTTCTGTAGGAGAGATTCTTTAGTGCCAGCAAGGGTCTCATCATCCAAGAATCAGATATTGAGCTCACTGGAGAGCGCTTTTGTGATCTTGATGACCAGACAGAATAGAAAGGGGACGAGAGTGTCCCCCTGTTGCACACCCACACACAAGTCAATTTCATGGTTCCCGAACAATAATTTAGAAGTCACACTACAACACGATTGTATGAATGGATAGTGGGAAGGGAAGTATCTTGTAACTGCTTGGAGAAGAGCATCCATTCTGACTATGTTGAAAGCATTTGCAAAATCTAATTTGATCAAGGCTTTTTTAACTGACATGTTTTAAATGTATACTTGTGCTGCATGAGCAGCTGCTTCACAGCCTTGTTGAGCACCAAACCCGAGCAGAGTTGGTTTCAACATTGTGGCAGCCTCTTGACTCACAATTCTTACTGCAGCCTTGGCGACTAGGCGTCGAAGGGTGTTGCCCACTGCAATGGGCCTGATTCCTCCATCCTTTTTCCGGAGGCACATAGTGAAGTATCAAAGAAGAGGGGTCTAATGGCCTCCGGGACACTGCCAGCCAGGCACACATTAGAAAATTTAGTGAGTTCACACAGCAACCTCTGAAACATCACCAAGTGCTGGATTGAGCATTTGTTTTAAGTGTTGTGGCCTTAAACCGGTGAAACCTCCTGGTGAACCCTGTGGAAATGACATAGCAGCTTTTATACACATCATCGTCCTGTACGGTTAATGTTCATCACCTGCTGTAGTGTCAGAGAGGTCAATGTTGGTACTGGGAGCCCTGGGTGGATGTTTGCCCTTCACGGTTTGTGCTGTAATGACGTCCTTAAAAGCGATGGAATCCTCACTGGTTATAAGCCTAACTGTTCCAATAGTATTACCCTCTACTATTTTTTTGCTAATTTTGTTCTGATTTTTGAGGCGTCAGGTGTCTTGTTGTTGGCATTTGCCCGGCGGGTGTTTGTCGCCCTAGAGGGAAGACGGAAGTGGTTGTCAACTCTAGGGGAAACCATTTGTTGCCCATATAACAGATGTTGCTAGTGACTTGTTCCTTCTTGGTGGGACAGCCAGACAGGCATTGCCAAATAGCAGTAGGATATTCCAGGATCCGCTTTTTGCAGGGGCATCGTTGACTTCCTTCAAGAGGTCAGCGAATTTGCTAGCAGCTTGAGGGCGAGCTGCTTTGGGAATGTGTCAACGTCCTGGTAGATGTTAATTTGATGGCAGATTTTAGGTCCTCTGTAGAGATGACGTCAGCTCTGTCTGCTGGGAGGTTCTGTTGGTTATTCCTATATGGAGCCCTCCGAGAGCCTAGACATCCATTGTGTGCACAGATGTTGACATTTGAGGGAATGAGTGCACATTCCCTGTGGCACACCTGGCAGGTGCCTCGTGAATGGATTCCACAGCGCTGGCTCTGTCGTGGAGGTTCCTGGAAACCCGACACATCTTGTGACATTGCTGACATCGTGGGCGTGAGAGGGCGTCAGCTGTGAGATAACAGGTGAAGGACAGCATGGACGCATGAGGGATGAGGGTGGGGGAGTAGCGAGTGGTAGTGAGAGTAATTGGTGGGGCACTAAAAGGGGGCCAGGGATGGATGGGGATCTAAGTGGCCCTATCTGGTAAAGACGCACATCACTGATTAACTTTTGCTGATTGTTATACACTGATTATTCCGTTTAGAGAAACCCTCGTCATTGGCACGCTAATCGACATGTTTTCACTGTTAACAGAGGTGTTCTTCTGTTCAGCATCCAATGATGGAGTCCTGAGTGACCACTCCCCCCCCATCCCTGGCCGAACACAGAGGGTAAACAAACCTCCACACTTCCCCTAGAAGGATCCCCTCAAGACCACGACTATTCTTCAATTCCCCACAATGCTCTCTCTCTCTCGCTCTCTCTCTCTCTCTCTCTCTCTCTATATATATATCTATATATATATATATATATATATATATATATATATATATATATATATATATATATATATATATATAAACACTGATCTCTGGCTGAAGGAGACTCGAACCTACGAACCTTAGGACAAGGTACGCAGTGCTTTACCAATCTACCCACACTGGACCAATACCTTGGCGTGTAGCATGCGCTACACGTTTGATCCAAGGCAGCCAGCTTTCAGGGAGAAGGCTTACAGCTTTTCATCTCATCCCCTGCATGCATCAGCCTTACTAGAGATTTGAACAATGCAAGGAATTCGCGAGAGCATGCGAAATATACACAAACACTGATCTCTGGCTGAAGGAGACTCGAACCTACGAACCTTAGGACAAGGTACGCAGTGCTTTACCAATCTACCCACACTGGACCAATACCTTGGCGTGTAGCATGCGCTACACGTTTGATCCAAGGCAGCCAGCTTTCAGGGAGAAGGCTTACAGCTTTTCATCTCATCCCCTGCATGCATCAGCCTTACTAGAGATTTGAACAATGCAAGGAATTCGCGAGAGCATGCGAAATATACACAAACACTGATCTCTAAGGTTCGTAGGTTCGAGTCTCCTTCAGCCAGAGATCAGTGTTTGTGTATATTTCGCATGCTCTCGCGAATTCCTTGCATTGTTCAAATCTCTAGTAAGGCTGATGCATGCAGGGGATGAGATGAAAAGCTGTAAGCCTTCTCCCTGAAAGCTGGCTGCCTTGGATCAAACGTGTAGCGCATGCTACACGCCAAGGTATTGGTCCAGTGTGGGTAGATTGGTAAAGCACTGGGTTCCTTGTCCTAAGGTTCGTAGGTTCGAGTCTCTTTCAGCCAGAGATCAGTGTTTGTGTATATTTCGCATGCTCTCGCGAATTCCTTGCATATGTATATATATATATATATATATATATATATATATATATATATATATATATATATATATACAGAACAACCACTATGAAAAGAATAGTGAACTTTCAAGTGCTTTCGAGACTTCTCACATTATCAAAGATATATAAAAATAAAAGATTAGCAGAAGCCATATAAAGGCGGGATTACACTTCACAGTCAACATACAACACCTGAGCGTTTTATGATATTAAAATACAACTTTAATATTGAAATTCTTAAGTTTTCATGGTAAGATTAGTTTGTCATTTTTTGAACTGTAAAATGTATTTTTAGAAATTTTAAATGATTAATCAGTTAAGTGTTTTGGGTATTTTAGATCAAAAATCTTCAAGATTTCTTCATCTATGAACTCTGGGCTGCAAATACGCAACTCTCAAAAGCATTGATGAGAATATAAAAATTTTAACTCTATTATGACGTGAGGAATAATAGTGCACATAAGAAAAGTTATTTGTTGGTGTTCTGTAAATTTTAAATATACAGTCATGGTTCCCAATAATAATTAAATTTCAAACTCAACAATAAAATTTATGAAGCTAGACTTTTTACAAAATCTTTCCCAATAGAGCTAAGTAGTACAGATATGTTGAAGATTTTTTATGTCTAATGCCCAAGTATATAGATATAAACCATTTTCTTGTTAAATTAAATAGTTTAGCTCATTCCACAAATTTTCCTGTTGAGTTTGCATGAAATAACTCTGCCTTTTCAAGATGTTTTAATTATTAAGGGAACCATGACATTAAATTTAAAATTTACAGAAAAGCAACAACTAACTTTTCTTTTGTATTCTCATCAGTGTTTTTAAGAACAGTGATTACACTAAGATTACAACAACATAAATACAGCATTAGAACTGGACAAGAATCATATGCTCTGTTTATTCTTGGGAGAGATTTTAACCATCCAATTGATTTTCAAAAGTTCGAAAAAGTTGTATCAAGCATGTCCATGATTGAAAGAAATATAACAGAATCACGTTTCATATAAAATAATATTGAAATTAATATGAATATTGATTTAACATTATACAAATTAGACTCATTTAAAATTAATAAAATTTGGGAAGAAATTAAGATATATATGACAAGTTAAAATCTTATAGCCTGAGTAGAATAGAATATAAGCTGCGTCTGATAGGACCTTGACTGCATCATCATAAAAGGTTCAGGTGTTGTATGTTGACTGTGAAGTGTAATCTCGCCCTTATACACCTTCTACTAATCTTTGTAGTTCCTTGAAAAAGTGAAAAATCACGAAAGTGCTTGGAAGTCCACTATTCTTTTCACAGTAGTTGTTCTGCATATTGTGACAGCTCCTGTTTACTTTGAACTTGTTGCATATATATATATATATATATATATATATATATATATATATATATATATATATATATATATATATATATATATATATATATATATATATATATATATATATATATATATATATATATATATGTATGTATATATATATATATATATATATATATATATATATATATTATATATATATATATATATATATATATATATATATATATATATACATATATATATATATATATATATATATATATATATATATATATATATATATATATATATATATATATATAAAATATATATATATATATATATATATATATATATATTTATTTATTTATATATATATATATATATATATATATATATATATATATATATATATATATATATATATATATATATATATATATATATATATATATATATGTCGTGCCGAATATGTAAAACTGGTCAATTAGCAAGAACTCATTTAAAATTAAGTCCTTTCCAAAATTTTCTCTTATTCGTTTAAAGATATATTTTTTCATTAATGTTAATGTAAAACTTTTTAATTTTGCACCAAAAGAAACTTAGAAAACTTACCTAACCTTGTTATAACAAGAGCAATTTATTTTAGCCTAACCCAACTAAATATATTTTAGATTTGCTTACAGTAATTTAATACTAAACAACCACAATGAAATATATTTTTTTCGTTAGGTTTAGAATGATTTTGGCGAAATTATTGCATACACAAATTTTCACTTGTCCTATATGGCAAGATGAGAGTTGCTATTCAAGCCAAGATCGCAAGTTCTGCCTATTCGGCACGACATATATATATTTATATATATAATATATATTTGTATATATAATATATATATATATATATATTTATATATATAATATATATTTGTATATATATATATATGTATGTATATATATATATATATATATATATATATATATATATATATATATATATATATATATATGTCTGTCTCTATATATATATATATATATATATCTATATATATATATATATATATATATATATATATATATATATATATATATATATACATGCAAGATTTTATTTCAATTTCAGTATTTAATAGAACAAGCTGCTGCTTCCAGTATGTTTTTCGATACCATTATGAAAGTGAATGTATCGCAAGGAGTGTATATTGCGCACTACATGAGCCTAGAGTCGCACAGGTAGCGTCTCGGAGCTGCCAATGGGGGGAAGGCACTCATCAATTATTCCGAACGGACTTGGAGGGTCCCGGCGAGGAACATCGACACAGATGCTCTGATCCTGTCCCAAGGAACTCTGGTCGTCTGTGAAGCTGGGAGGCTTAGGAGAGTGGCGGAAGGCTGGGAGACTGGAAGGCTAAGATGCTGAGGACTGGGAGACCGGAAGGCTAAGATGCTGGGGACTGGGAGACTGCAAGGCTAAGATGCTGGGGACTGGGAGACTGGAAAGCTAAGATGCTGGTGACTAGGAGACTAGAATGCTACGACGCTGAGGACTGGAGGAGTTAAAGGCTAGGATGCCTGGAGCTAGGAGACTGGAACTCCATGAAATTGGAAAGCAGAAAGGTTAAAAGACTGGAAAGCTGAAGCTCTCTGAGGTTTTACAGTTGTGTGACAGGAAGACTTGTAACGAAAAATTTATGAAGCCTTTTAGGGTAAGAACGTTAAATATTAGTAGGGTAAGTGGTTTGAAGTATATTAGGATATGACACTTGATGGCAAGCAAATAAGAGCTTGAAGGCTTGCAGGATAACTTGAAGGATAGTTGGATAAAATGCTTAAGGGATGGTTATGTAAGAGGCTTGGAGGATAGTTTGATAAGAGGCTTGAAGGATAGTTTGATAAGAGGCTTGAAGGATAGTTGGATAAGAGGCTTGAAGAACAGTTGGATAAGAGGCTTGAAGATAGTTGGATAAGAGGCTTAAAGAATAGTTGGATAAGAGGCTTGAAAATAGTTGGATAAGAGGCTTGAAGGATAGTTGGATAAGAGGCTTGAAAAATAGTTCGATTAGAGGCTTGAAGAATAGTTGGATAAGAGGTTTGAAGGATAGTTGGATAAGAGGCTTGAAGATAGTTGGATAAGAGGCTTGAAGGATAGCTGGATAAAGAGGCTTGAAGAATAGTTGGATAAGAGGCTTGAAGGATAGTTGGATAAGAGGCTTGAAGGATAGTTGGATAAGAGGCTTGAAGGATAGTTGGATAAGAGGCTTGAAGAATAGTTGGATAAGAGGCTTGAAGGATAGTTGGATAAGAGGCTTGAAGAATAGTTGGATAAGAGGCTTGAAGGATAGTTGGATAAGAGGCTTGAAGATAGTTGGATAAGAAGCTTGAAGAATAGTTGGATAAGAGGCTTGAAGAATAGTTGGATAAGAGGCTTGAAGATAGTTGGATAAGAGGCTTGAAGGATAGTTGGATAAGAGGCTTGAAGAATAGTTGGATAAGAGGCTTGAAGAATACTTGGATAAGAGGCTTGAAGGATAGTTGGATAAGAGGCTTGAAGGCTGAGAGGGTAAGAGACTTGAAGGCTAGGAAGGTAAGAGAGGCTTGAAGGCTAGGAAGGTAAGAGAGGCTTGAAGGCTAGGAAGGTAAGAGAAGCTTGAAGGCTAGGAAGGTAAGAGAGGCTTGAAGGCTAGGAAGGTAAGAGAAGCTTGAAGGCTAGGAAGGTAAGAAAAGCTTGAAGGCTAGGAAGGTAAGAGAGGCTAGAAGGCTAGGAAGGTAAGAGAAGCTTGAAGGCTAGGAAGGTAAGAGAGGCTTGAAGGCTAAGAAGGTAAGAGAGGCTTGAAGGCTAGGAAGGTAAGAGAGGCTTGAAGGCTAGGAAGGTAAGAGAGGCTTGAAGGCTAGGAAGGTAAGAGAGGCTTGAAGACTAGGAAGGTAAGAGAGGCTTGAAGACTAGGAATGTAAGAGAGGCTTGAAGGCTAGGAAGGTAAGAGAGGCTTGAAGGCTAGGAAGGGAAGACAGGCTTGAAGACTAGGAAGGTAAGAGAGGCTTGAAGACTAGGAAGGTAAGACAGGCCTGAAGGCTAGGAATCTAAGAGTCTGAGGGCTAGGAAGTTAAGAGTCTAAAAGGCTACTACAGTAATGGAAAATTTAGGAGTTCTGGAACTGCGTATCTGAAGTGATAATCGTTTTTGAGATGAAACTCAGAAGTAACTGAACAAAGTCATTACGATCAAGATGCCTTGACACAAGCGAAGGATTCTTGATCCAACGAATTAGTGCTGCCATTCACTTCCTCGAATCAACCTTAATTACCTGCCTGATCTAATGATCTTTTCATAATAATAATAATAATAATAATAATAATAATAATAATAATAATAATAATAATAATAATAATAATAATAATAATAGTAATCATAATAATAATAATAATAATAATAATAATAATAATAATAATAATAATAATAATAATAATAATAATAATAATAATGAAAAGACGATGTAAGGCTGTGGAACGTGACCAGTTCCCTTGTGAAAACAATTTAGGGTGCTACTAAAGTTGCATATTCGTGTTTTTAAATGAGAAGATTACTGTTTGTGTAGGATGGTGTTCGAGCGAGGTGACTGAGCAAGTTGCAATCTAATTATAGGAAAATTAACCAAGAATTTGTTAATCTGTGGCTTAGTTGTTTGCTTAGATGGTTCATTTGGGTTCTTAGCTAATTTATCTTTATTTTTGGTAAGTTGATATATTGGTTGCTAGTTGACAGGTAGCGCGTTAAGTTGATCTGTTGGTTTGTTAGTTGGTTAGTAGTTGATTGGTAGATTGATTAGTTGGTTAACTGTCAGCTGGTTGGTGGTTTGATTAACTGAATTATGGGTAGTTAGTAAAATGACCGTTTTGTTAGTTGATTAGATGTTTGATTAGTTTATATATTAACTGGTTAAATGTTGTTCTGGTTTACAGAGCGATTTACTGGTTAAGTGGTAAATAAATTTGGTGGTTATTGGTCTTTCTTATTAATAAGTGACTGCGCTAAGTGGAAGCAAACAACGTTCTGATGACCACAGTGAAGAAAACAAACGTTTCAGAACACGTTGAGAAAAGGTTTTGCTCAGAGTGAAACATTGTTTCAAATACTACCTTGTTTGCAGAGTTTATATGTGTCTTGAGTCAGTGGTTTTTTTTATTTTCTTGTCACAGTAATCGATTATAAATATTTTTTTAAATTAGTTGTCAGATTAGGGAAATACAGCATTGTGTGTGGGGTCAAGCGAGTAAAATGATGAGGATTTTCGAGGATGTGCTTCACCTGGTTGTGACTGCAAGGATCGATTCGTATCTATTGACTACTAACAGATGTATAGTCTTAGAGATGTATGATTACTTGGTAATTCTCTCCTCCTTTTATATGATTATTCCTTTTTACAGTGAGACCTCTTTCCCTCTCCCCCCCCTACTCCATTCCCTCCACACGATCACCTCCCTCCCCTCTGGAGATACCTGGAGAGAGTTCCGGGGGTCAACGCCCCCGCGGCCCGGTCTGTGACCAGGCCTCCTTAGGTCAGTGTCCCAGGATGCGACCCACACCAGTCGACTAACACCCAGGTACCCATTTTACTGATGGGGAACATAGACAACAGGTGGAAAGAAACACGTCCAATGTTTCTACTCTGGCTGGGAATCGAACCCAGGCCCTCACCGTGTGAAGCGAGAGCGTTAACCACCAGACCACCAGACACATGATTACTCCCCTTTCTCTCACATTAATCCTTTCCCTCCCACACACACGAAATTCCCACTACACCAGCTCCTACCTCCCCTTCTATATGATCAATCATCCCTCTCCCATACGAACGCTCTTTGTTAGCCACTTCTTTTCCCTACGATCCCCCCCTCCTCCTCCCCTACACCGTTACCCACTTCCTCACAATCCCTCCCTCTTCCATCTCACAAATATCTCCCAGAGTAACGAGATAACATTACAGCGTTAACAAAAAATATATTCCTGGCCGCTTATCTCTCACTCCCATATCCTAGTCGCTAAATCTCTCCACATCGCCCTCTCTCTTCCTTTCCCCTTTTCTCTTCCAACAGTTGCTCCTCTCACTTTCTTTTCCCTCTGCTAGTTCTAAACTTTCGTTACTTTGAAACTTCCGTGACTCTTCATTGTTTTTTGTAATCCAACTTTCTTTCCATTCTCTCCTCTTACTTTTTTTTAACTCACCTCTCTCTTTCTCCTCTTTCAATTTTCTCTTAATTTACCCAGTTCCTTCATTCTCCTTCCTGCCCATTTACTCTTCCATACATGGATATTTTCACTTCCCTTTTCCTCTTTTCTGTGTTTATATTTGATCCATTTCGACACTCATTTGATTATTCGGTCTCTTCCTTTGCCTGCTTCATGTTCCTTCTCCTTGCATCCGATTTCAAACTGTCTTTCAGAGTTTGCTTTCTTTTTTCTAGTCATCTTGCTATTACGCTATTACTCACTGATCCTTTTTCTTTTGACTTTCCATGTCTTGGTCATTCCCCTCGCTTTCCACCCATATTCTTCACTACGCATTCTTTATTCTTCTATTATTTCCTTTTTCTCTTCTAAATCCTGCTCTCTCTCTCTCTCTCTCTCTCTCTCTCTCTCTCTCTCTCTCTCTCTCTCTCTCTCTCTCTCTCTCTCTTTATCTCTCTCTTGACTCTCATCTACTCGCGGACGACAGCAATTTGGTAGACTTTAGAGAAAGCCGAGGGCCTTCACGGGGCTTAGGACAGGATGAGGGAGCTGGTTGGCACCTCTTTGTCCCTCACAGTGAGGGGGGGAGGAGAAGGAGGAGGAGGAGGAGAAAAGAGAGAGAAAGAGAGAGAGAGAAAGAGAGGGAGAGTGAGAGAGAGAGAGAGAGAGAGAGAGAGAGAGAGAGAGAGAGAGAGAGAGAGAGAGAGAGAGAGAGAGAGAGAGAGAGAGAGAGAGATAGCAGAGGATTTTTAAAGTGAACATCAAGGCTATCTGCTAATAGGTTATCTACTTCGATCTTGATTAAGGATTATTATGTATTATCTAGATGCTTCAGACGGATAGTAAATCAGTAGGCTTTCTTTCCAGCCAACACTCAATCCGTTCATTGCCGGAGCGAGGGCCTCTTACCAAAACTTCAAGCACTGGCAATTGCAGGCTCTACGCTATGTCTCCTCAGTGATTACCTTCATGGTAGATCTCTAACTGTAGTTCTCAATGGAACGAAATCAGCAAGACATCCTATTGGGGCAAGTGTTCCACACGAAAGCGTGCTGGGACCATTGTTATGGAATGTCTAATTCAACGACCTTCTTCATCTCATCCCAGAATCACATGCATATGCAGACGACTGTACACTGACATTCACTTATCCAAGAGAAGAAATGCCAGCTGCTCTAAGGTACATCAATCACCAGCTGAGAGCTATATCAGCTTGGGGAAATAGATGGCAAGTAATATTTGCACCTGAGAAAACACAAATGATGATCGTCTCTAGGCACCATGATGGTAATGCTGGTGCAGTAGTAAGAATGAATGGGAGGGTGTTGGCACCTGGAGAAGAAGTTGATATCCTTGGGGTGAAATTTGACTCCAAACTAACCATAAAGAACCATGTTGTAAATCTTGCAAACAAGGCAGCCAGGAAGCTTACAGCACTTGGCCGTCTCTCGCATCTGCTTGACAGTAGGGGTTGCAAGATTCTGTACGAGGCATAAGTACGATCACACCTTGAGTATGCTCCACTTACTTGGTTTCCCTGACCCCTCTGATCTGCGACTGCTTGACAGTAGAGTACAAACCAAGACGTCTCATCTTTCGCCTGGACCAATAATGGATAGATCTCTCATTTCAGTAGAGCCTTCAACACAGGAGGGATGTGGGTGGCCTTACTGTTATGTACAAGGCCAATTTTGTCAAAGTACCACACTTGGATCCACTTCGAGGACAGCGTGAAACAAGCTTTCATGCCACAAGACGGGCAGAAAGCAGCAACTTCACTCTGGCTGTACCCTTCTCCAGAACATCACTCCGTCTGAGATCATATATACCCAGGATGAATCGAGTATGGAACACATTCGTACAGCATAATGATGTCAACGAGATAGTGTCAGTTGATCAAATGAAAATACTGGCCCACAGATGGCTCCAACTTCATCCTGTTCCCTACTTGTATGTCTCATAACAATAAAAATGCTTTCAAATGAGCTGATGTAGGTAACAGCTCTTAGCTTGCCAATAAAGTTAGGAATCCTTAACCTGTAAATAGCTTGTCAATAAAGCTAGGGATCCTTAACCTTGTCAAACCCTGTGTAAAAAGAGAGAGAGAGAGAGAGAGAGAGAGAGAGAGAGAGAGAGAGAGAGAGAGAGAGAGAGAGAGAACAATAACAACACAGACCACCAGCCCATCAAGTGTTGTCATTAAGCCGTCAAGAAGCAACGAGCTAATATTCTCTTGTCAAGCACCACTATTGCTGCTTTCTGGCACACGTTCCCTTGCCAGGGTGGCCTTCACACGCACGCACGCGCGCACACATATACATACACACACATACACACACATGCGCGCGCACACACATACACACACACACACAAACACACACAAGTGCAAGTGCAAAGTCATGAAGATTGGGGAAGGGCAAAGAAGGCCGCAGACGGAGTACAGTCTAGGGGGTCAGAGACTACAAACCTCACTCAAGGAAAAAGATCTTGGGGTGAGTATAACACCAGGCACATCTCCTGAAGCGCACATCAACCAAATAACTGCTGCAGCATATGGGCGCCTAGCAAACCTCAGAACAGCATTCCGACATCTTAATAAGGAATCATTCAGGACCCTGTACACCGTGTATGTTAGGCCCATATTGGAGTATGCGGCACCAGTTTGGAACCCACACCTAGCCAAGCACGTGAAGAAACTAGAGAAAGTGCAAAGGTTTGCAACAAGACTAGTCCCAGAGCTAAGAGGTATGTCCTACGAGGAGAGGTTAAGGGAAATCAACCTGACGACACTGGAGGACAGGAGAGATAGGGGGGATATGATAACGACATACAAAATACTGAGAGGAATTGACAAGGTGGACAAAGACAGGATGTTCCAGAGATTGGACACAGTAACAAGGGGACACAGTTGGAAGCTGAAGACACAGATGAATCACAGGGATGTTAGGAAGTATTTCTTCAGCCACAGAGTAGTCAGTAAGTGGAATAGTTTGGGAAGCGATGTAGTGGAGGCAGGATCCATACATAGCTTTAAGCAGAGGTATGATAAAGCTCACGGCTCAGGGAGAGTGACCTAGTAGCGATCAGTGAAGAGGCGGGGCCAGGAGCTCGGACTCGACCCCCGCAACCTCAACTAAGTGAGTACACACACACTCACACACAAACACACACACACACACTCACACACACACACACACACACACACACACACACACACACACACACACACACACACACACACTCATACACACACACACACTCACAGGGAAATCGGCCTGACCACACTGGAGGACAGGAGGGTCAGGGGAGACATGATAACGACATATAAAATACTGCGTGGAATAGACAAGGTGGACAAAGACAGGATGTTCCAGGGAGGGGACACAGAAACAAGAGGCCACAATTGGAAGTTGAAGACACAAATGAGTCAGAGAGATAGTAGGAAGTATTTCTTCAGTCATAGAGTTGTAAGGCAGTGGAATAGCCTAGAAAATGACGTAGTGGAGGCAGGAACCATACACAGTTTTAAGACGAGGTTTGATAAAGCTCATGGAGCGGGGAGAGAGAGGGCCTAGTAGCAACCGGTGAAGAGGCGGGGCCAGGAGCTAGGACTCGACCCCTGCAACCACAAATAGGTGAGTACAAATAGGTGAGTACACACACACACACACACACACACACACACACACACACACACACACACACACACACACACACACACACACACACACACACACACACACACACACACACACACACAGGTGATTACAGCCAGGGCCAACAGTACCGCCTCCCAGAACAACATTAAGCTCTGTAGTGAACACTAAACCTAATCCTAACTCCCCGTGTTTCACGCCGACCAGCACGGCGGATATACTTATCCTGCCTGTTGTCTAGTGGATTCACTTATCATGACTGTGTTCCTGCCTGTTGCCCTGTGAATACATTTACCATGTCTATACACTGGTGGATACACTTAACTTGCTCGTGTTACAATGGAGATGCAGAACAAACACTGTGAAAAAATTGTGAAATTCCATGTGCTTTCGTGATTTTTCATATTATCGAGGGAACTGTTCCTTGATCATGTGAGAAATCACGAAAACGTTTGGAATTTCAGTACTTTTCATAGTGGATGTTTCTGCATGTTTTGTTGGAGCCTCATTATGCTGTTTGAAGAAGAAGGATAGGGAAATCAGACCCATTCTGTCGGTAGCACTTTTCGCCATCTCGTTCCCTAAGCAGCAGTAAGAAACATTCGCCTAGAAGCCGCCAGTTTACACTAGTCACACCAACTGGGCTTTGGGGTCTCTCAAGGCAGTGAAGCGGCAGCTCATGCAGCAAGGGCCTACATCAGGGACTTACCAGAAGACAAGGCCGTAGTCAAACTTAACTTTAGAAATGCCTTTAATATGGTGAAAAGAGATGTAGTCTTGCCAGCCATTCGGGATCAGTTCCCCAGTCATTTTCCATTCATTTCAGCTGGCTTCAGCAAACCCTCAATTCTTTTGTTTGGTGAACATGCAAGGGTGTCCCACTTGCTCCACTTTTCTTCTGCTTGGCAGTAAGAGAACTAACTTCCAGTCTGTGCAGCGAGCTCAACATCTGGTACCTGGATGATGGCACTCTGGCAGGTACTGAAGGGTCCCGGTTAGAGGACCTACAAATGGTGAAGACACAGGAAGAAGCCTTGGGACTCATCCTCAATCCCTATAAGTGCGAAATCATCACAACGAACCAGGAAATAATCAGAGCTGTGTGAACAATCGTCGGAACAACGGTACGGATAGGTTCCCCAGGCTTTTTCCCCTCATTTCAGCTGGCTTCAGCAAAACCTCAGTTCTTTTGTTTGGCGAACATGAAATCCCCTCAGCAAGGTGACCCACTTGCTCCACTTCTCTTCTACTTGGAGGTAAGAGGACTAACTTCCAACCTGTGGAGCGAGCTCAACATCTGATACCTGGATGATGGCACTCTGGCAGGTACTGAAGAATCCCTGATAGAGGACCTACAACTGGTGTAGACACAGGGAATCATCCTCGATTTCTCCAAGTGTGAAATCATCACATTGAACCAGGAAATGATCAGAGCTGTGGGAACAATCCTTCCTGAAGTCTCTACTACCACTCCGTCCAAGAGCACCCTCTTGGCAGCACCACTGAGTTATCAGGCTATCGACATGGTCCTAAAGGACAAAATGAATGACCTGAAGAGAATGGAGGAGAGAATAAGGGAACTTGATGCCCATGATGCCCAGTAGCTTCTCACAAGAATCACTTCCTGAGGTGCTCACCCTCTTTTGACAACCCAACACTCAACGAATATGACTCACACCTGGGATTAATCTTTAACATAAGAACATAAGAAAGGAGGAACACTGCAGGAGGCCTGTTGGCCCATACTAGGCAGGTCCTTTACAATTCATCCCACTAACAAAACATTTGCTCAACCCAATTTTCAAAGCTACCTAAGAAATAAGCTCTGATGTGCAAGTCCCACTCAAATCCAACCCCTCTCACTCATGTATTTATCCAACCTAAATTTGAAACTACCCAAAGTCCTAGCCTCAATAACCCAACTAGGTAGACTGTTCCACTCATCAACTACCCTATTTCCAAACCAATACTTTCCTATGTCCTTTCTAAATCTAAACGTGTACTTAGCTCAGTGGTGACGTGTACTTAGCTCAGTGGTGACGTGTACTTAGCTCTGTGAAGACCTGTTTGTGTGCTCTCTGTGAATCTGAACCAGGATGCCCTCTCTTGAGCAACTTTACCAGCAGCTGAGAGAAGAGCTCAGAGTTGCTAAGATGGAGATTCGGCGATTAACGGAGGAGAACAAGAGGATTCGTAGTAATCCTATTGTTGTGAGTCCCCAGGTTAAGACGGGAGCTTGGCAAGTGGCCGGGCAACATGGAACCAAGCTGAAGATCAAGAAAACGGTTGGAGAGGCAGAAACAACGAGAAACCAGAAGACTACCGTGGAAACTTCCAACCCATTCTCGGTGCTACCCGACGAATGTGAGTGTTCTACTGGGAATGCCACAACGAGCACCAAAGAAGCATTGGCAGACGTGAGTGAGACATCCCTAGAAACCCCAACGAAGACCATCGAGAACGTCTTGACGAATTCTACAAGTGGTGTAATGCTACCTGGCGAATGTGAGTCGAGTACTCGGAGCATCAAGACGGACGACGCCAAGGAAGGTAAAAACATTGTTGTTGTTGGGGATAGCCAGATTAGGTACATGGATAGGGCATTCTGCTTGAAGGACAGGAGTAGGAGGCAGAGAGTGTGTTTTCCTGGGGCTGGGATGAAGGATATTGTTAGCCGTCTGGATGACATCATGAGAGGTAATGGGAGCAATCCTATTATCTGTCTCAGTGCTGGAGGCAACGATGTTGGCAGACGTAGGAGTGAGGACCTGATTAGCAGGTATAGGTCAGCAATAGAGATAATTAGGAGGAAGGGTGGGAAACCTGTCATATGTGGCATTTTGCCAAGGAGAGGAGTTGGAAATGAATGGTTGTCCAGAGCAATTGGTGTCAATTGCTGGCTGGACAAATACTGTAAGGAAAATGCGGTAACATTCATTGACAACTGGGACCTCTTCTATGGCAGAAATGACATGTATGCCAGGGATGGGGTTCACTTATCTAGGTGTGGGGTGGGAGCACTGGCAACTGCAGTGGAGGGAGCTGTTAGGACTTTAAACTAGGAATAGTTAGTGGTATGGGTTTTTGCGGGAAAACTGTGAAGTCTCAGGGTAGTAATATGAGTACTAGGAGAACTAGTAATAGGCAAAATGAGGTGGATATTGGAAAGCCAGTGGCACTAATTGACAAGGACAGTAATATTTTTAGTGGAGTAACAGAAAGGAGCAGGAAGGGTAAAGAGAGAGGAGGGTCTTTAAGTATTTATTACACAAATAGTCGCAGTGCTAGGAATAAGATGGACGAGTTGAGACTAGTTGCTAGTGCAGGTAACATAGATGTATTTGCCATTACTGAGACGTGGTTTAATTCAAAAAGTCGGGACATGCCTGCAGAATGTCACATTCAGGGTTTTAAATTTTTCCAAGTAGATAGAAGTATCGGGAAGGGGGGTGGGGTGGCATTGTATGTCCGAGATCGCTTGAACTGTTGCATAAAAACGGGTATTAAGTCTGAAGTAACACATACAGAGTCTGTTTGGATAGAATTTTCAGAGGGGCATGAAAAATTAATTTTAGGTGTGATATACCGTCCCCCAAATTTAGATAGGGACCAAGGGAGACTACTATGTGAGGAAATTGTTAGGGCCACAAGGCACGATAATGTAGTAATTCTAGGAGACTTTAACTTTAGTCATATTGATTGGAATTTCTTAACTGGGAATTTAGAATCATACGACTTCTTAGAAGTAATTCAGGATTGTTTTTTGAAGCAGTTTGTGACAGAACCTACAAGGGGTAATAACCTGCTTGACTTAGTTCTGGCAAACAATGAATCCCTTGTTAATAATTTAGAAGTTTCAGAGGAACTGGGTGCTAGCGACCACAAATCAATTACATTTAGAATTGAATGGAAGTATGATAGTAGCGATAACTCAGTAACAGTCCCAGATTTTCGCTTAGCAGATTACGATGGGCTTATAGAACACTTATGAGTGGTGACGTGTACTTAGAGTGGTGACGTGTACTTAGCTCTCAGTGGTGACGTGTACTTAGCTCACAGTGGTGACGTGTACTTAGCTCTGTGAAGACCTGTTTGTGTGCTCTCTGTGAATCTGTACCAGGATGCCCTCGCTTGAGCAACTTTACCAGCAGCTGAGAGAGGAGCTCAGAGTTGCTAAGATGGAGATACGGCGATTAACGGAGGAGAACAAGAGGATTCGTAGTAATCCTTCTGTTGTGAGTCCCCAGGTTAAGAGGGGAGCTTGGTCAGTGGCCGGGCAACATGGAACCAAGCTGAAGATCAAGAAAACGGTTGGAGAGGCAGAAACAACGAGAAACCAGAAGACTATCGTGGAAACTTCCAACTCATTCTCGGTGCTACCTGACGAATGTGAGTGTTCTACTAGGAATGCCACAACGAGCACCAAAGAAGCATTGGCAGACGTGAGTAAGATATCCCTAGAAACCCCAACGAAGACCATCGAGAACTTCTTGACGAATTCTACAAGTGGTGTAATGCTACCTGGCGAATGTGAGTCGACTACTCGGAGCATCACGACGGACGACGCCAAGGAAGGTAAAAACATTGTTGTTGTTGGGGATAGCCAGATTAAGTACATGGATAGGGCATTCTGCTTGAAGGATAGGAGTAGGAGGCAGAGAGTGTGTTTTCCTGGGGCTGGGATGAAGGATATTGTTAGCCGTCTGGATGACATCATGAGAGGTAATGGGAGCAATCCTATTATCTGTCTCAGTGCTGGAGGCAACGATGTTGGCAGACGTAGGAGTGAGGACCTGATTAGCAGGTATAGGTCAGCAACAGAGATAATTAGGAGGAAGGGTGGGAAACCTGTCATATGTGGCATTTTGCCAAGGAGAGGAGTTGGAAATGAATGGTTGTCCAAAGCAATTGGTGTCAATTGCTGGCTGGACAAATACTGTAAGGAAAATGCGGTAACATTCATTGACAACTGGGACCTCTTCTATGGCAGAAATGACATGTATGCCAGGGATGGGGTTCACTTATCTAGGTGTGGGGTGGGAGCACTGGCCAACGCAGTGGAGGGAGCTGTTAGGTCTTTAAACTAGGAATAGTTAGTGGTATGGGTTTTGGCGGGAAAACTGTGAAGTCGCAGAATAGTAACTTGAGTACTAGGAGAACTAGTAATAGGCAAAATGAGGTGGATATTGGAAAGCCAGTGGCACTAATTGACAAGGACAGTAATAGGTTTAGTGGAATAACAGAAAGGAGCAGGAAGGGTAAAGAGAGTGGAGGGTCATTAAAAATTTATTACACAAATAGTCGCAGTGCTAGGAATAAGATGGACGAGTTGAGACTAGTTGCTAGTGCAGGTAACATAGATGTATTTGCCATTACTGAGACGTGGTTTAATTCAAAAAGTCGGGACATGACTGCAGAATGTCACATTCAGGGTTTTAAATTGTTCCAAGTAGATAGAAGTATCGGGAAGGGGGGTGGGGTGGCATTGTATGTCCGAGATCGCTTGAACTGTTGCATAAAAACGGGTATTAAGTCTGAAGTAACACATACAGAGTCTGTTTGGATAGAATTTTCAGAGGGGCATGAAAAATTAATTTTAGGTGTGATATACCGTCCCCCAAATTTAGATAGGGACCAGGGGAGATTACTATGGGAGGAAATTGTTAGGGCCACAAGGCACGATAATGTAGTAATTCTAGGAGACTTTAACTTTAGTCATATTGATTGGAATTTCTTGACTGGGAATTTAGAATCATACGATTTCGTAGAAGTAGTTCAGGATTGTTTTTTGAAGCAGTTTGTGACAGAACCTACAAAGGGAAATAACCTGCTTGACTTAGTTCTGGCAAACAATGAATCCCTTGTTAATAATTTAGAAGTTTCAGAGGAACTGGGTGCTAGCGACAACAAATCAACTACATTTAGAATTGAATGGAAGTATGATAGTAGGGATAACTCAGTAACAGTCCCAGATTTTCGCTTAGCAGATTACGATGGGCTTAGAGAACACTTATCATCTGTTGACTGGGGTAACGAAGAGAGCTATCAATATGACAGTTTTCTGAACACAATTCATGCTGCTCAAAGAACGTTTATCCCTTATAAGGAAATTAGATCAAATAGAAATGACCCAAAATGGATGAATAATAGGCTGAAATATCTACTAGGGCATAAGAAAGGAATTTATAGGCGTATCAAAAGAGGCGAGGGTCATCTTATGAATCAGTATATTGACATTAAGAGGGACATTAAAAAGGGGATAAGAAAAGCTAAAAGGGACTATGAAATTAAAGTTGCTAGGGATTCTAAAACTAACCCAAAAAGTTTTTTCCAGGTATATAGAACAAAAGTCAGAGATAAGATAGGTCCCCTTAAAAATAACTATGGGCATCTTACTGACAAAGAGAATGAAATGTGCTCGATTTTAAATAATTATTTTCTCTCGGTTTTTACACAGGAAGACACTAATAATATTCCGGTAATTAATTTTTATAGTGGGCCAGAAGAAGATAAATTATGTAAAATCACAGTCACTAGTGAAATGGTTGTGAAGCAGATAGACCGACTGAAGCAAAATAAGTCACCGGGTCCTGATGAGGTTTTTTCAAGGGTTCTAAAGGAATGCAAAATGGAAGTCTGTGAACCATTAACTAATATTTTTAATTTATCTCTTCAAACAGGTGTAGTGTCTGATATGTGGAAGATGGCTAATGTAATTCCTATTTTTAAAACAGGGGACAAGTCGTTACCGTCAAATTACCGCCCAATAAGCCTGACCTCAATTGTAGGCAAATTACTAGAGTCAATTATAGCTGAGATTATAAGAAGCCATCTCGATAAGCATAGCTTGATTAATGATACTCAGCATGGATTAACAAGAGGCCGGTCTTGTCTAACTAATTTATTAACTTTCTTCAGTAAAGCTTTTGAGGCTGTTGACCACGATAAAGAATTTGATATTATTTACTTAGATTTTAGTAAGGCATTTGATAGAGTTCCGCACCAAAGACTGTTGAAGAAAGTAGCAGCTCATGGCATTGGGGGAAAGGGCTCTCGTGGATCGAGTCATGGCTCACTGACAGGAAGCAGAGAGTGTCCATAAATGGGGTTAAATCCGAGTGGGGATCAGTAACAAGTGGCGTTCCACAGGGATCAGTCTTGGGCCCGTTGTTGTTTATAATATATATCAATGATCTTGATGAAGGAATTACTAGTGATATGAGCAAATTCGCCGATGACACGAAGATAGGTAGGATAATTGATTCAAACGTAGATGTTAGGGAACTTCAGGAGGATTTAGACAAACTCTACTCTTGGTCAGAAAAGTGGCAGATGCAGTTCAATGTAGATAAATGCAAGGTTCTGAAGCTCGGGAGTGTCCATAACCCTAGCACTTATAATTTAAATAATGTAGAACTTAGCCATACAGATTGCGAAAAGGACTTGGGGGTTATGGTGAGCAGCAACCTTAAACTAAGACAGCAATGCCTAAGCGTACGTAATAAGGCAAATAGATAACTGGGATTTATATCAAGAAGTGTAAGCAACAGAAGTCCAGAGGTCATACTGCAGCTTTATACATCATTAGTAAGGCCTCACCTAGATTATGCAGCTCAATTCTGGTCTCCATATAACAGAATGGACATAAATTCGTTAGAAAACATTCAGCGTAGGATGACTAAATTAATACATAGCATTAGAAATCTTCCTTATGAAGAAAGATTGAAGACTCTTAAGTTACATTCACTTGTTAGACGAAGAATTAGGGGAGACCTGATCGAAGTGTATAAGTGGAAGATAGGTATTAATAAAGGGGATATTAACAAGGTCTTGAGGATATCTCTCCAAGAGAGAACCCGCAGTAATGGATTTAAATTAGATAAGTTTAGATTTAGAAAGGACATAGGAAAGTATTGGTTTGGAAATAGGGTAGTTGATGAGTGGAACAGTCTACCTAGTTGGGTTATTGAGGCTGGGACTTTGGGTAGTTTCAAATTTAGGTTGGATAAGTACATGAGTGGGAGGGGTTGGATTTGAGAGGGACTTGCACATCGGAGCTTGTTTCTTGGGTGGCATTGAAAATTGGGTTGGTCAAATGTTTGTTAGTGGGATGAATTTTAAAGGACCTGCCTAGTATGGGCCAACTGGCCTGCTGCAGTGTTCCTCCTTTCTTATGTTCTTATGTTCTTATGTTATCATCTGTTGACTGGGGTAACGAAGAGAGCTATCAATATGACAGTTTTCTGAACACTATACATGCTGCTCAAAGAACGTTTATCCCTTATAAAGAAATTAGATCTAATAGAAATAACCCAAAATGGATGAATAATAGGCTGAAATATCTACTAGGGCATAAGAAAGGAATTTATAGGCGTATCAAAAGAGGCGAGGGTCATCTTATGAATCAGTATATTGACATTAAGAGGGACATTAAAAAGGGGATAAGAAAAGCTAAAAGGGACTATGAAATTAAAGTTGCTAGGGATTCTAAAACTAACCCAAAAAGTTTTTTCCAGGTATATAGAACAAAAGTTAGAGATAAGATAGGTCCCCTTAAAAATAACTATGGGCATCTTACTGTCAAAGAAAATGAAATGTGCTCGATTTTAAATAATTATTTTCCCTCGGTTCTTACACAGGAAGACACTAATAATATTCCGGTAATTAATTTTTACAGTGGGCCAGAAGAAGATAAATTATGTAACATCACAGTCACTAGTGAAATGGTTGTGAAGCAGATAGACAGACTGAAGCAAAATAAGTCACCGGGTCCTGATGAGGTTTTTTCAAGGGTTCTAAAGGAATGCAAAATGGAAGTCTGTGAACCATTAACTAATATTTTTAATTTCTCTCTTCAAACAGGTGTAGTGTCTGATATGTGGAAGATGGCTAATGTAATTCCTATTTTTAAAACAGGGGACAAGTCGTTACCGTCAAATTACCGCCCAATAAGCCTGGCCGGTGGCCAGGCGGCTAAAGCTCTCACTTCACACATGGAGGGCCCGGGTTCGATTCCCGGCGGGTGGAAACATTCGACACGTTTCCTTACACCTGTTGTCCTGTTCACCTAGCAGCAAATAGGTACCTGGGTGTTAGTCGACTGGTGTGGGTCGCATCCTGGGGGACAAGATTAAGGACCCCAATGGAAATAAGTTAGACAGTCCTCGATGACGCACTGACTTTCTTGGGTTATCCTGGGTGGCTAACCCTCCGGGGTTAAAAATCCGAACGAAATCTTATCTTATCTTATCTTATCTTATCTTACCTCAATTGTAGGCAAATTACTAGAGTCAATTATAGCTCAAATTATAAGAAGCCATCTCGATAAGCATAGCTTGATTAATGATACTCAGCATGGATTCACAAGAGGCCGTTCTTGTCTAACTAATTTATTAACTTTCTTCACTAAAGCTTTTGAGGCTGTTGACCACGATAAAGAATTTGATATTATTTACTTAGATTTTAGTAAGGCATTTGATAGAGTTCCGCACCAAAGACTGTTGAAGAAAGTAGCAGCTCATGGCATTGGGGGAAAGGGCTCTCGTGGATCGAGTCATGGCTCACTGACAGGAAGCAGAGAGTGTCCATAAATGGGGTTAAATCCGAGTGGGGATCAGTAACAAGTGGCGTTCCACAGGGATCAGTCTTGGGCCCGTTGTTGTTTATAATATATATCAATGATCTTGATGAAGGAATTACTAGTGATATGAGCAAATTCGCCGATGACACGAAGATAGGTAGGATAATTGATTCAAACGTAGATGTTAGGGAACTTCAGGAGGATTTAGACAAACTCTACTCTTGGTCAGAAAAGTGGCAGATGCAGTTCAATGTAGATAAATGCAAGGTTCTGAAGCTCGGGAGTGTCCATAACCCTAGCACTTATAATTTAAATAATGTAGAACTTAGCCATACAGATTGCGAAAAGGACTTGGGGGTTATGGTGAGCAGCAACATGGCCGTGTGAAGGCCAATGTCTCGGAAAAAGGTGGAGCGGACAATGTTAACCACCGAACCTGTGTCTAGGAAAAGCTGAACAGGCTTATTGTGGACAGTGGACTCGATGAGCGGTCCACATGGGTTGTCATACCGAACATGAAGGCATGACAGGCCGACGAGGTCCCCGGAGTCACAGCTGCTCGAGGCTCGACACTTGTTGACGAGGCTCGACCTGGAAGGTACGGTACGAGTCTCAGCAACAACGTCAAGACACTCGGTTTCCTCACTGTCGGCAAGCGTATCACTGCCCAGGGCGGCGAATGCATTGCGGACAGGGACGGAATACAGCGACTCCGACAAGGTTACTACGTCTTTCGCTGGTTTTGCGGACGCGCCTCTTCCCCCGAACTAGTGGAAGGGCTTCTACGAGCATGTGCATTGCGCGACGACTGCTTGCTCCACTCAGCTGTCAGCATACTTCGCAGCTTGTTACACTCATGGGAGGTATGACTGGAAGTATTGTGGTAAACACAGATTCCCTCGCGAGACTGGGCATGGGGACGGTGACGGTTACCTTGATACTGAGCGTGGGGACTGTGACGGTTACTTTGCGGGGACTTAAGTTTGTAACACTCAGATCGGTAGTGCCCACGTTTGCCACAGTTGAAACAAGTCACTACACGCTTAGCGGGTGAGGTTGGGGGTGGTGTCTGCTGGCGACGTTTCGCCCTGGTCCAGGAAGTCGATGACTGCCTTTTTGTATAAGACCGACTGTTGTTACTGTGGTCGCTATTTTTACTTAGGCGCGTATTAGTGGGACTGGGGTTAGAAACTTTGTGGGCTGGCTGTCTGACAGCAGCAGCAAAAGTGACTTCCGGCTGCGACCGCGTGGTCACTGTGGACGGCGCTGGAAGGATGGGTAGAGGATCATCCGCAAAGCGGCAAACCTTGCCTTGCTCGGAAGGCGGCTTGAGCGAGTCGATGGCGTCATATGCACCCAGGACGTCGTGCTGAGGGCCGAGTCCTAGCGCATCAATGGCAGCCCAGAGGTTAGGGGCGGAATCCCTCCGCATGATGCCGACAGCCAGCATGGGGATGATGTCTTTAATAGCCATACGGCCATCACCATCCGCCCACTTAGTGGAGTTGACGGCATCAGTAAAGTCCGTGGCGGCTTGCTCGAAACGGCAAACGCAAGCCAGGGGGCTTTCGTGCCGGTATTGACATTCGGCCAAGACGCTGGTAACGATGTCAATGTAATGGCGTTGGCGACTACGCCGAAAATAACGCCTAAATTCCTCCTTAAGTTCACCCCAAGACTGAATCTTACAAACGCGCTTGAGCTGCACAAAGGCACCTATATCACCCTGGGTGAGATCCACTGCTGCAACAGCAGCACGAATGTACTGTGTATCCGTTGGGCTATCAAATAGAGCCTGAACAGTCGCCTCGACTGACTGCAGCCATGGCTCTAAACTATTTGCACGACCGTCAAAAATAAGGGTCAGGTATTGACGATGAGCCGGCCCACTGGTGGTCGAGGCTTGAGCCACAAGTTGACCAACTGTCGCTGGGGCTTCGATGCCCTGCCGCGTGTTCACGCTGGCTGAGGCACCATTGCTGGCACCAGCAGAATCTGGGGTAACGGCATGGCCACTGCGTGTCTTAGTCATGACGTCAATTGTTGAAATGCAAGTAGGTCACGAAGATGGTAAACAGGTCAGAGCAAGAAATGGTATGCACTGGCTACAATTCAAAACAGAGTCAAAGAGAACTCAGCACCACAGTACTAGGTAAACTGCTTAGTGATAGAAATAATTTGAGCAAAACAACAATAAAAAGGGAAATAGTGGTGCACTCTGAACACAAAATAAGAGATGTATGCAAGTGAATGTACTACAGGGAAATGCACAAAATGAAGCTAAGGATAGTCAATAATTTCACCAGGAATCTGGCAACAAAATTTATGAAAAGGAGTTGAACTGTAAACACTGGTAGCAAAAATTGCACAAAATTAAAATAAATCAGGTACTACACAACACTAAACTGTGCTGCAAGCACAGTTTAAAAAGATTGCGGGTGCTAACAGTTGCAAATTGAAATGCAAAAAAAAAGGGGTAATTCACTTGCACAAGGGAAGTTGGCACAAAAAGGATATCAGAGTATGGAATAGTGCCAAAACTCACAGAAAAAAAAATACACTGTCCAGAATTGCTATATTGCACACAAAATAAAATTAATAAAAATGCAAATTATTAAATTCAAGAATATGGCAAAGGTTAACTGGTGTTAGCAGGGTGTACACTGGCAAAAAGAAAAATTTGCACAATCTCAAGGTCAAAACTAATTAACTTCACAAGGAATTTTGGTAATTAATGGTAAATAAGCAGGTTCCCAAAAATACACTCAATGACTTGGGTATATAAAATAGCAAAATGCAATGCACATAGGTGAATATTCACTGATAAAACATAGAATATATGTAGAGCAAAATAAATGGGGGAACAGAAAAAAAAAATTTAATGGGCTAGGCACAGATTGTATCACTGCAGGTAGAATATACTAATACTTAAGTACTTGAAGATTACACTTATTAAAAGAAAAAAAAAGCTAACAAACAAAACAGTGCAGGGGTGTCAACAATCTGTGGCTAACTTGCAGGTGCAACTAAAAAAAATAACAGCACACAGGAATTACATGAAAACTGTATGTGAGAGGTAAATTGTATAAATGGTTAACACTGAACAATTTAAATCAATAACTGAGGTGCAAGAAGCAGAATAAAAAAACTGGAATTTAAAATGTAGGAGTGCAAAAATAAATTTACAAAATTTAATAAGCTGTAGGTAAATGGCAAAATGTGCACTGATGACACTGAACAATTTACTGAAGTATGGCTTCAGTAACTAACTGTATTGGTGCAGGACAGTTAAATAATGTCACAAAATATTAGGAAATGCTAGGTAAGTCACTGTTTACTTAACTTTGAGTGCAGATGGACGAAGGTACGGGTGCTCTAGTAACACTACACGCCTCGTAGCATTTGTATACTGCTATGGGGCTTCAATGTCGTAGAAAAAATTATCAGAATGGACTTGGGAAGAACAGGAAGGACCGGAGTAACTCTGTGGAGGTATAAGATATTAGAAGAACGTGGATACCCGGCGTGAACCACAGCTGGTGTTGGTTGTTTACACTGGCAAGCATGTCTGGGCGCGCTGACTGACTGCGGCTTCAGCACACGGAGAACAAAACATTTACTGCACTACTCGAACGTGCTAAAAACAAGCTTAAGTGAAACTTTGAACTGGGACGAGTAAGTTTTACTGTAACAAATCACTGGGGAAAACAGAACTGGTGAAGAACTGGGAATAAAACAGCAAGGGAAAGGGGAAAAAAAAAATTTAAACTGGGCAACACAAAAAAAAAAACTGCACTGGCTGGAGATACGTAGGCACTGAGTAGTAGACACTATGATGAGTCACGAGCTGCTGTAGACGCTGAACTTTGCTGGCTTAGGGGCTAAGCCAACTGGGTTCCCACGTGGTTAAGCCCGGTAGAACTTCTTGGAGGAACTGGGAAGAACACAACACACATGGACGGCGAGAAGGACGTCTTTGCCTAGCAGATAAGGCTGTATAGAGGGCTGGTGTGTTTACACGCTGATTAGGGTATAAACCAACCCCCAGAGCTGCCTCGTGGTCACTCGTGGAGCCACACGAAGCCAACACCCTAAACGACCTCACCTCTACTTCTTGTAGCTGAGAAGGGCGTAGGGACGCTGTAGGAGGCAGGAGAATGGTGCTGGAGAGTGTTGAAGGGCTGTAGAGAGGGTGATGAGGTGAACACGTGACTGCTACGGCTGGAGATGACGCCGTGATGCCTATGTCCAGATTTTGTGGGAAAAATCTAGGACGAAGATCTATCTCGGGTCCCGTCAAGACGCTGGGAGTAGCAGATAACTCTTTAGGCTAGCAGGTGCGTTGGATGACGACGGATGATGTTGACTGGTGTCGACCGATCCCCTCCACCCTGAAGAGGCTCACAATGCCGCTGACTCCGCTGTCACCACTGTTATTGCTGTTCTTGCTGCTGAACAGCGGTTTAGTGCCGATGAAGGTAGCGTAGGTAGCAATGATACGGCCGTGGACTAGATTGGCTTTAATCGGGTAGGAGTGAGTACACAACGGGCAGTGTGAGGAAGTGACCGCAAGCCAGTCCGTGGAGGGGGAGTACATGTGTACGTCAAGTCGGTCGAGGCGGGAGTGAGAGAGGGTGGACTGTGCGTCCCACCGACCTAGGTAGGCCTACAGAGGGCAGCACTGAATGCCGCGAAATATGAACTAGTCAGAGCAGACGGCTAGGCTGTGTGCTCTGCCAGTACAGGCTGTCTACAAATATACTGATTCATAATATGACCCTCACCTCTTTTGATACGCCTATAAATTCCTTTCTTATGCCCTAGTAGATATTTCAGCCTATTATTCATCCATTTTGGGTCATTTCTATTTGATCTAATTTCTTTATATGGGATAAACGTTCTTGGAGCATCATGTATAGTGTTCAGAAAACTGTCATATTGATAGCTCTCTTCGTTACCCCAGTCAACAGATGATAAGTGTTCTCTAAGCCCATCGTAATCTGCTAAGCGAAAATGTGGGACTGTTACTGAGTTATCCCTACTATCGTACTTCCATTCAATGCTAAATGTAATTGATTTGTGGTCGCTAGCATCGAGTTCCTCTGAAATTTCTAAATTATTAACAAGGGCTTCATTGTTTGCCAGAATTAAGTCAAGCAGGTTATTACCCCTTGTAGGTTCTGTCACAAACTGCTTCAAAAAACAATCCTGAACTGCTTCTAAGAAGTCGTATGATTCTAAATTCCCAGTCAAGAAATTCCAATCAATATGACTAAAGTTAAAGTCTCCCAGAATTACTACATTATCGTACCTTGTGGCCCTAATAGTTTCCTCCCATAGTAGTCTCCCCTGGTCCCTATCTAAGTTTGGGGGGCGGTATCACACCTAAAATCAATTTTTCATGCCCCTCTGAAAATTCTATCCAAACAGACTCTGTATGTGTTACTTCAGACTTAATACCCGTTTTTATGCAACAGTTCAAGCGATCTCGGACATACAATGCCACCCCAGCCCCCTTCCCGATACTTCTATCTACTTGGAACAATTTAAAACCTTAAATGTGACATTCCGCAGGCATGTCCCGACTTTTTGAATTAAACTACGTCTTAGTTATGGCAAATACATCAATGTTACCTGCACTAGCAACTAGTCTCAACTCGTCCATCTTATTCCTAGCACTACAACTATTTGTGTAACATATATTTAAGGACCCTCCTTTCTCTGTCCTTGTCAATTAGTGCCACTGGCTTTCCAATATCCACCTCATTTTGCCTATTACTAGTTCTCCTAGCACTCACATTACTACGCTGCGACTTCACTGTTTTCCCGCCAAAACCCATACCACTAACTATTCCTAGTTTAAAGACCTAACAGCTCCCACCACTGCGTTGGCCAGTGCTCCCACCCCACACCTAGATAAGTGAACCCCATCCCTGGTATACAAGTCATTTCTGCCATAGAAGAGATCCCAGTTGTCAATGAATGTTACCGCATTTTCCTTACAGTATTTGTCCAGCCAGCAATTGACACCAATTGCTCTGGACAACCATTCATTTCTAACTCCTCTCCTTTGCAAAATACCACATATGACAGGGTTTCCACCCTTCCTCCTAATTACCTCTCATGATGTCATCCAGATGGCTAACAATATCCTTCATCCCAGCCCCAGGAAAACACACTCTCTGCCTCCTACTCCTATCCTTCAAGCAGAATGCCCTATCCATGTACCTAATCTGGCTATCCCCAACAACAACAATGTTTTTACCTTCCTTGGCGACGTCCGTCGTGATGTTCCCAGTAGTCGACTCACATTCGTTAGGTAGCACTACACCTTCACTTGTGGAATTCGTCAAGACGTTCTCGATGGTTTTCGTTGGGGTTTCCAGGGATGTCTCACTCGCTTCAGCCAATGCTTCCTTGGTGCTCGTTGTGACATTCCCAGTAGAACACCCACATTCGTCAGGTAGCACCGAAAATGGGTTGGAAGTTTCCACAGCTGTCTTCTGGGTCCTCGTTGTTTCTGCCTCTCCAACAGTCTTCTTGATCCTCAGCTTGGTTCCATGTTGCCCGGCCATTGACCAAACTCCCCTCTTAACCTGGGTACTCACAATAGGAGGATTACTTCGAGTCCTGTTGTTCTCCTCCTTTAATCGCCGTATCTCCTGCTTAGCAACCCTAAGCTCTTCTTTCAGCTGCTGGTAAAGTTGCTCAAGAGAGGGCATCCTGGTTCAGATTCACAGAGAGCACACAAACAGGTCTTCACAGAGCTAAGTTGAAGATTGAGACACTTATGCAGCATATGGGAATCTTTATTCAGGAAACGTTTCTCCACACAGTGGCTTCATCAGTCCAATACAAAGAGGAAGGCGTAAGGAGAGGAGGAGAATGAGGTAATCAGTCCCTCAGCCTGGAGTCGATGTGTTCAGTCCATCAATCTTGTAGAATGTACCTTCTACAAGATTGATAGACTGAACACATCGACTCCAGGCTGAGGGACTGATTACCTCATTCTCCTCCTCTCCTTACGCCTTCCTCTTTGTATTGGACTGATGAAGCCACTGTGTGGCGAAACGTTTCCTGAATAAAGATTCCCATATGCTGCATAAGTGTCTCAATCTTCAACTTGTCGGTTTTTCAAACCATTCATCACAGAGCTAAGTACACGTCACCACGTCACTTAAGGGTCTCTTGTGAGGTACTCTGTCAAAGGCTTTATTAAAATCCAAATAAACAATATCATATTCTTTATCACTGTCTACTGCCTCAAATGCTCTATTGAAGAACGTCAGTAAATTTGTCAGGCAGGAACGACCTCTCGTGAACCCATGCTGAGATTCATTAATCAAATTATGCTCTTCAAGGTGAATTCTAATAATGTCAGCTATAATTGATTCTAATAATTTGCCTACTATATATGTCAGGCTTATTGGATGGTAATTTGAAGGAATGGACTTATCCCCTGATTTGAATATAGAACCACATTAGCCATCTTCCACATCTCAGGCACAACACCAGTAAGGATGGACGAATTAAACACACACTCGTTAATGGCTGACTAAGTTCCATCTTGTATTCTTTAAGTACCCAGGAAAACAACTCGTCGGGTCCCGGGGACTTATTTTACTTCAGTTTGTCTATCTGTTTGATAACCATGTCCCTCGTGACATCTGAATTCATCAGGATCTGAATTATCGTTAATTTCTGGAATCTCATTTATGTCTTCCTGTGTAAAAACTGACAAAAAATAGTCATTAAATAAGGAACACATTTCCAGTTCGTTATCCATCAGCTGTCCATTCCCAATTTTCAGAGGTCCTACTTTTTCCTTCCCCTTCGTCCTGTACACTTGAAAGAACTATGGATTAGTCTTTGACTCATTAGCAACTCTAATTTCATAGTCACGTTTAGCCTTTCTAATCCCCTTTTTTACTTCTCCTTTAAGCTGAACAGAAGTAAAAAAGGGTATTAGAAAGGCTAAACGTGTTGTCTTTATAGTTCCTTGATAATGTGTGAAGTCACGAGAGCGCTTGGAATTTCACTATCCTTTCACAGTGGTTGTTTTACATATTCTGATATCACCTGTTTACTGTGATCCTAAGGGATGACAACCTCGTCCGTCTCCCCCCTAGGGCGACAAACACCCGCCGGGCAAATGCCAACAACAGGACACCCGACACCTCAAAAATCAGAGCCCAAATTAGCAAAAAAATAGAAGAGGGTAATACTACTGGAGCTTTGAGACTTATAACCAGTGAGGATACCATCGCTCCCAAGGACGTCAGCACGGCGCAAGCTCTGAAGGACAAACATCCACCCAGCGCTCCCAGTACCAACATTGACCTCCCTGACATTGCAGCAGGCGAAGAACATCTAACCTTACAGGATGCTGATGTGTATAAAGCTGCTATGTCATTTCCACAGGGTTCAGCAGGAGGTTTCACCGGTTTAAGGCCTCAACACTTAAAACAAATACTCAATCCAGCACTTGGTGAGGTTTCAGAGAGGCTGCTGTCTGAACTCACCAAATTTTCCAACCTGTGCCTGGCTGGCAGTGTCCCAGAGGCCATCAGACCCTTTTTCTTTGGTGCCTCATTGTGTGCCCTCCGGAAAAAGGATGGCGGAATCGCCAAGGCTGCAGTAAGAAGGGTGAGTCAAGAGGCTGCTGCAATGCTGAAACCAACTCAGCTCGGTTTCGGCGTTCAACAGGGCTGTGAAGCAGCTGCCCACGCAGCACGAGTATATATCAAAAACATGTCCTATGAAAAAGCCTTGGTCAAATTGCACTTTGCCAATGCTTTCAACTCAGTCAGAAGGGATGCTGCTCTCCAAGCAGTTTATAGAAACTTCCCTTCCCTTTACCCCTTCATAGAATCGTGTTATAGTGTGACTTCCAAACTATTGTTTGGGGACCGTGAAATTGACTCGTGTGAGGGCGTGCAACAGGGGAACCCTCTCGCCCCCTTTCTATTTTGTTTGGTCATCAAGGAAGTCACGGAGGCACTCTCCAGCGAGCTCAATATCTGGTTCCTGGACGACGGTACCCTAGCTGGCACAACAGAATCTCTCCTAGAGGACATCAGTAAAATTAAAGACATGGGAGAAAGCCTGGGCCTTTCTTTAAACCCCACCAAATGTGAAATAGTTTCTACCAATCAACAGATGATCCAGAATATTAGTGCCATTTTACCAGGAGCACGAGCCATTGATCCAGCCAATAGCACTCTCCTCGGTGCTCCTCTTGGGTCCAATGCCATCGATCTGATCCTAGGAAAAAAAGTCTCAGACCTCCAGACGATGGAAAGCAGGATGAAAGACATTGACACACACGATGCCTTCTACCTACTCACCAGGTGCCTGTCAATCCCAAAACTTACCTATTTTCTGAGATGCTTCCCAGCCTTCAGCAGTCCAAAACTCAAGGAATATGACTCTCTCCTGAAGGCCATGCTAGAGAGTGTATTGAATCTTTCCCTTGACGATGGACAGTGGTTGCAAGCCTCACTTCCGGTCAGGCTTGGAGGGCTAGGAGTACGCAGATCCTACCAGATTGCTCTACCAGCTTTCCTATCCTCTTCCATTGCATGAAACGAGTTGATAAGACAAATTCTTCCTGACACCCTCAGTGACTCAGCAGGAATAGAAGACCCTAGCTATGCCAGTGCCATCACCGAATGGGAGACTCTTGCTGCTCCAGCACCAAACCCTAGTGCAGCACTGGCTCACAAACAGTCAAGCTGGGATGGCCCAATTGCTGAAAAGGTGCTTGCCAACATGCTCAGGGCTGCAACATCAGATAGGGAGATTGCCCGTCTCCAGGCTGTGAGTGCACATCACTCCGGGGACTTCCTCAAAACAGTTCCCATATCGGCAATGGGAACGCGACTCGATCCTAAGACCCTCCGTATTGCAGTGGCTCTGCGCCTTGCTGCCCCAATTCACACAGAATATATGTGTATTTGCGGCGAAGTGCAAGCAGACCAATACGGTCTACATGGTCTTAACTGTTCCAAAACCAAGGGCTGGCATGCAAGACACAATGAGGTCAACGACATCATTAAGAGAACTCTTGCTACAGCTGGATGCCCTGCCGAGAGGGAGCCACGATCACTTGCAGCAAACAATACCCACAACCCAGCAAACTGCCCCGACGGGATCACCATCTATCCTTGGAAGAATGGCAAGCTCTTAGCATGGGACTATACCTGTGTGTCCACACTGGCTGACACCTATATCCATCACAGTGTGGGGCGACAGGGAGGAGCTGCTGACCACAGGGAGGAGTACAAGATCAGCAAGTACAGGGACATTAGCCAACAGTATCAATTTGTCCCAGTGGGATCAGAGACGTTGGGATCATGGGGAAAACATGCCAAACGTTTCCTTAAAGAACTGGGTTCCAGACTAATCGACACCACCAGGGACCCAAGGGCAGCCACTTTCATGTTCCAGCGCCTCAGCGTCGCCATCCAGAGGGGAAATGCTTGCTGCATACCTGGCTCACGTCCAGCCTCGGAGGAGCTGGAGGAAATTCATGATCTTTGATACATTGTGCCATTGTATTCATGTTTATGTTTTTTTTCTGTAAATGTATTTTGTTTATTAATAAATGTTCACATAGAATAAAAAATATATAGGGGGTGGTAGGAGAAGAAAATATTCAAACAGCTCCGGGGAGAACCTTGAGTTTTCCCTGAGGTACGATTATTGTCTTCTCTGAGGATGAGGGTCCCCATTCCAGCTATAGAGGTGGTACTTCCCTATATATTTGTCGTAAATATATATATATATATATATATATATATATATATATATATATATATATATATATATATATATATATATATATATATATACATATATATATATATATATATATATATATATATATATATATATATATATATATATATATATATATATATATATATGTGGTGCCGAATATGTAAAACTGGTCAATTAGCAAGAACTCGTTTAAAATTAAGTCCTTTCTAAAATTTTCTCTTATTGGTTTAAAGATATATTTTTTCATTAATGTTAATGTAAAATTTTTTAATTTTGCACCAAAAAGAATCTTAGAAAACTTACATAACCTTATTATAACAAAAGCAATTTATTTTAGCCTAACCCAACTAAATATATATTATATAAGTTTACAATAATTTAGTACTAAGCAAACACAATCAAATATATTTTTTTTCGTTAAGTTCAGAATGATTTTTGCGAAATTATTGCATACACAAATTTTCGCTTGTCCTATATGGCAAGATGAACGTTGCTATTTAAGCCAAGATCGCTAGTTCTGCCTATTCGGCACGACATATATACATATATATATATATATATATATATATATATATATATATATATATTTATATATATATATATATATATATATATATATATATATATATATATATATATATATATATATATATATATATATATCGTGCCTATTAGGTAGATCTTGCGATTTTGCCTTAAATAGCAACGCTCTTCTTGCCGAGTAAGGCAAGCGAGACTTTGTGTATGCAATAATTTCGCAAAAATCATTCTGAACCTAATTAAAAAATATATATTTCATTGTGTCTGTTTATTATTAAATAACAGTAAACCTATCTAAACCATATTTATGTGGATTAGGCAAAATTTAATTGCGCTTGTTATAATAAGGTTAGGTAAGTTTTCTAAGGTTCTTTTGGTAAAAAATTATTAATTTTTACATTAACATAAATGAAAACTATATCTTTAAACGTATAAATGAAAATTTTAGAAAGGACTATATTTTAAATGAGTTCTTGTTAATTTTCCAGTTTTACGTATTCGGCACGACATATTTACATAGCAGCACACCAGCAGTTTGTCGCTACCTATTCTATAATACATTATTATAAGCGCTAAACCACCGGGATCATACAATACTGACTCTTTAATACAATGGTTACATAGTGGGCACGAAAGCAAGCTATGCTTATTTCTGTTGCATTTTAATACTTAGAATGGTTTTCATACATCAGGTAAAGAAATGTGTTAGCTTGACGTGGGGGATTTTAGTGGCTCAGCGAAGATATCATCAGACATTGTACTAATAGTTTAGCAGCTCGTTTAAAAAATCTTGGAAAGGGTTATCAGGTTTTATTGTTTGTCAGACTGGGAGAGTGATACTAAAATGATTTGGGACATACAAGTTTAGTGCCTCCCATGAATATAAAAGCATTAATGATATATTCAGACCATGTACTGCATATCTAGAATTTTTTCTGCTTAATGGTATTGCTAACAACTTGGTATCACACGCGACGTGATATCGCCTGCGACATGGCGATATGGTATCACTGGCGACCTGGCATTGCTGGCGAGGGCAAGTCTCCACACCACAGGCGCTAATCCAAGGTGAAGTAGCGATGGTTCCATGCTGGTTATGCTCTGTGTGATGGCTGCAGCTGACTCTCTGATCTCCTTAACAGCAGCGTGAGAGGTCGTAACCAGAGGAGCGGATCACCTCACCCTCCAGGAAGCAGCGACCACCAACTGACCTACTTCCCACCGGACGCAAAGCCTAGGCAAGGTGCCAAGCCGGCTGGAGAAGAGCAGCAAAATCTCCTTATTTCATCCTTGTAGCTATACAATTATCTAAAAAAATAAGACTAAATACAAGCGGCGATACGGAGAGGAGATATGATAATGACATTCAGTGTTAAAATTATAGGAAAGAGTATACGAAAATTTCTTAGAAACTGATAAAGAAATCCGAAAAGATTTAAAAAAAAAAAATCCTTTTCTCTCAGAGGTGAAACAATGGAAGGAGAGGAAATAGTAACGAGAAAGCAATCACTCGGTTTTTTAAATATATTATAAACTAAACTTACTTATGACGGGACACCAACAGCACTCCTATGTCCCTTTCCCTACAAATAAGTTAGCAATGAATATGGAATTCTATACTAATAAGAAGAGCGAATTTAATATCATAAAGATAATTTAAAATTGCCAAATGTTTAAGTATATCAATATTCTCATTGTTCTCGTCTTCGTCTACAGTATGAACTCATTATTCAACTTTTAAAACAGATGCAAATCATGCAAAAAGCACCAGTTTATGCCGATATTTTCAAGGTTGCACGAAATCATTCGGTCGTTTACAAGATGGTTTTTATTTCTTTATTGATAATCACTGCTCATAGTGAGGGTATTTTCTACAAGGTAATAATACTATGAAGCGGGATTAATGCACATTATGGCTCGTTCAATGATTACACAATCGCTTGTGTACCCATATTGGGTATAAATGAGTAATCAAGCCCCTGCTGACTCAAACCAGGTATAAGTTATTACACAACGGCTGACATACCGGTGCTGGGTGAGTCATCAAGCAGCCTCTCATGTAAAGGTACTGAAAATTTACTCTAGTCAGTACCTGACCAGCCGGGCTATGGTTCGTACGTCGGTTTACATGAGATGAGCAGTAATAGCAGTAAGAGCCCCTAATCCACCACGAGGCCTGGTCACGGACCGGCCCGCGGGGGCGTTGACTCCCGCAACCCCTTCCAGGTATTTACAATAAAAATCATTATTTTGTCGTAGTTATCGCTGGTATTAGGTAAGTACACAGGAATCTCTAGAATACCTTCAAGAGTTGTCTAATTCACCCGGTGTGAGGGTAAGAGGAAAGAGAGACGTTCTAGAAGTTTTTCCTCATTACGTGATCACGTAATGAGGATCATCATCATCATCATCTCGGTAATAATCGCAGTTCAAGATCTGGAAGTCTCCCTGGTGCCTCCCATGATGCTCCTTCTGTTCTCCGTGTCTAAGAAAAACAAATGAACACTGCAATAGACCTGCTGGCCTGTGGGAAGATCAACATGTCGAGAGAGTTGGTTACACGCCCTTGCAGAACCGGGTTGCGCATTCTTCACTGAGCAGGGAAGCTGGATCATGCGCAACTCTGCCTGGATGTCGCAGTAAATGTGTTTTTGCTAACGTCCCTTCGAATCACTTAATTATTTGTTGCTCGTCAAACGGTAAACGCGTGCGGGTCAGTCAGCAGTGAAGGGGGGCTCGATCCCTCGTCTCGCTCTCTAACCTATCTAGCTGGTGCTGATCATGTTTATCACGTGGATTTCAACTTTTCCAGGTCAGAAACATGACCGCATCATGACCTGAAGTCAGGTCAAGAGCGTGGTCACGCCGCGACCTGATGTCAGGTCAGAGCCGTGGCTGTAGCTCCGAGAAAAATAGATAAGAGCAAATGTCGTTGACCAGGACGGGCAGAGTCGTCTAAATCCCAGCTGTAAGATAACGACCTGGGTAGGTGGTTAGAGGCAGAGAGGTCAGAGGGAGGGAGTTAAAGGAAAGTGGGGAAGACTAGGGACGTAATGAGAGGGAAGAGGATAATGAAAGATGAAAGAGGAAATAAAGGAACAGAAAATGATTGGGAGAGGAAAGCCAAAGGGACGAAGGTGGTAAAAATATGAGAGTGGGAAAGCGAGAGGAAGGCGGTGGGAAATCTTGTTGCAAATGGTATACAATACCATGTATATATGTTAAGTATCTTTATTCCGAAGCGTTTCGCCTGCATAGTAGGCTTCGTCAGTTGAATAAAGAGGAGGCAGCAGAAGCAATAGACATGTAAAGATGTAATCAGTCCATCACCATCGAAGACGTACTTTTGGGGTGATCAGTCCCTCAGTCTGAAGAAAAGTTCTGCGCCATAGTCTGGAACATTGTAAAGCTGAAGCAACAGAATGGAGACTTATATACTCTCAAAGGTGAGGTGCAAAAAATCTTGACGAGAGAAGAGGTGGAGCTCACTAGTAAAAGTAAGAATGTAATCATTGAGAAGCAATATAGCAAACCTACCGTTACTAGTGGACAGGCAATAAAGCTATCGACGATGTAATCTGAACCAAGACACCATTGTGTTGTAGTGTGAATATGATAATAGTATATAGTACGAACAAGTCGATAAATAAAACACATGTGCAACAGTGTCTTATCAACTTTTCGGTATTGTATGATATATTCATAACACCGCCTGCTCTGTAGACGAAACCTTACGCCAATATAAGATTCTGGCCACATGCTGGAGCAAGTTAGGTAAGCAAGCAGCCAGAGGCTTATATAAGAACATAAGAATATAAAATAAAAGGAACACTGCAACAGGCCTAGTGGCCCATGCGAGGCAGGTCCAAGTCTCCTACTGGCTTAAGCCAATGACCCAACCTAGTCAGGTAAAGTCACTGTCACTTACGGAAGGAGCACGGCATCAGACCTAGTAGCACAAGTTAGTCATGAATAACTCACACCCACCCACAAGCACTCATGTATTTATCTAACCTATTTTTAAAACTACACAACGCTTTAGCTTCCACGACGATACTCGGGAATTTGTTCCATTCATCCACAGCTCTATTACCAAACCAGTGCTTTCCTATATCCTTCCTGAATCTGAATTTTTCTAGCTTGAAACCATTGCTGCGAGTCCTGTCTTGGCTGGAAATTTTCAGCACGCTATTTACATCCCCTTTATTTATTCCTGTATTCCATTTATACACCTCGATCACATCCCCCCTAATTCTACGCCTTTCGAGAGAGTGCAGATTCAGGGCCCTAAGTCTATCCTCATTGGGAAGATTTGTGATACATGGGAACAACTTTGCCATTCTCCTTTGTACGTTTTCCAGAGCATTTATATTCATTCTGTAATACGGTGACCAATACTGTGCAGCATAATCAAAATGAGGCCTAACCAAGGATATATAGAATTGAAGAACAACCTGATTACTCCTATTATTTATGCTTCTTGATATGCTTCTTGACAACAGTGCATAAGTGTTCGCCATAAAGCGAACACTTATGCACTGTTGTCTTGATTTTAGATTACTGCTAACCAGAACTCCCAAATCCTTTTCGCAAACAATAATAATAAGATATACATTATTTAGTTTATATGTGGCATGGTTTTTTCCTGTCCAGTGTCTAGAACTTTGCATTTGTCTATATTAAACAGCATCTGCCACTTCTCCGACCTGTAGTGCCCTAATGTTCTCGTCAGAATGAATTTCTCTGCCTATTTTGGTGTCATCGGCAAACTTGCTTATATCACTATTTATCCCCTCATCTATGTCGTTTATGTAGATTGTGAACAACAAGAGGCCCAACATTGACCCATGTGGAACACCACTCGTGACGCTTCCCAACTCTGATTTCTCCCCATTCACGCAAGCTCTCTGCTGCCTATCTGTCAACCACGCCTCTATCCAGGAAAAAATTTCTCCTCCTGTTCCATGTGCGTTAATTTTCATCAAGAGTTCGATGTGGGACTCTATCAAAAGCCTTACTGAAGTCCATATACACAATATCATATTCCTTACCATGATCTCCCTCCTCAGATACCTTAGTGAAAAAAAATTGGTATATATATATATATAAATATATATATATATATATATATATATATATATATATATATATATATATATATATATATATATATATATATATATATATATATATATATATATATATATATATGTCGTGCCGAATATGCAAAACTGGTCAATTAGCAAGAACTCATTTAAAATTAAGTCCTTTCTATATATATATATATATATATATATATATATATATATATATATATATATATATATATATATATATATATATATATATATATATATATATATATATATTTATATATATATATATACATGTATATATATATATATATATATATATATATATATATATATATATATTTTTTCTACAAGTCGGCCGTCTCCCACCGAGGCAGGGTGACCCAAAAAAGAAAGAAAATCCCCAAAAAGAAAATACTTTCATCATCATTCAACACTTTCACCACACTCACACATTATCACTGCTTTTGCAGAGGTGCTCAGAATACAACAGCTTAGAAGCATATACGTATAAAGATACACAACATATCCCTCCATACTGCCAATATCCCAAACCCCTCCTTTAAAGTGCAGGCATTGTACTTCCCATTTCCAGGACTCAAGTCCGACTATATGAACATAACCGGTTTCCTTGAATCCCTTCACTAAATATTACCCTGCTCACACTCCAACAGATCGTCAGGTCACAAGTATCATTCGCCTCCATTCACTCCTATCTAACACGCTCATGCATGCTTGCTGGAAGTCAAAGCCCCTAGCCCACAAAACCTCCTTTACCCCCTCTTTCCAACCCTTTCGAGGACGACCCCTACCCCTCCTTCCTTCCCCTATAGATTTATATGTTTTCCATGTCATTCTACTTTGATCCATTCTCTCTAAATGACCAAACCACCTCAACAACCCCTCTTCTGCCCTCTGACTAATGCTTTTATTAACTCCACACCTTCTCCTAATTTCCACACTCCGAATTTTCTGCATAATATTTACACCACACATTGCCCTTAGACAGGACATCTCCACTGCCTCCAACCGTCTCCTCGCTGCTGCATTTACCACCCAAGCTTCACATCCATATAAGAGTGTTGGTACTACTATACTTTCATACATTCCCTTCTTTGCCTCCATAGATAACGTTTTTTGACTCCACATATACCTCAACGCACCACTCACCTTTTTTCCCTCATCAATTCTATGATTAACCTCATCCTTCATAAATACATCCGCCGACACGTCAACTCCCAAGTATCTGAAAACATTCACTTCTTCCATACTCCTCCTCTCCAATTTGATATCCAATTTTTCTTTAAATCATTTGATACCCTCATCACCTTACTCTTTTCTATGTTCACTTTCAACTTTCTACCTTTACACACATTCTCAAACTCATCCACTAACCTTTGCAATTTTTCTTTAGAATCTCCCATAAGCACAGTATCATCAGCAAAAAGTAACTGTGTCAATTCCCATTTTGAATTTGATTTCCCATAATTTAATCCCACCCCTCTCCCAAACACCCTAGCATTTACTTCTTTTACAACCCCATCTATAAATATATTAAACAACCATGGTGACATTACACATCCCTGTCTAAGACCTACTTTTACCGGGAAATATTCTCCCTCTCTTCTACACACCCTAACCTGAGCCTCACTATCCTCATAAAAGCTCTTTACAGCATTTAGTAACTTACCACCTATTCCATATACTTGCAACATCTGCCACATTGCTCCTCTATCCACTCTATCATATGCCTTTTCTAAATCCATAAATGCAATAAAAACTTCCCTACCTTTATCTAAGTACTGCTCACATATATGCTTCAATGTAAACACTTGATCTACACATCCCCTACCCACTCTGAAGCCTCCCTGCTCATCCGCAATCCTACATTCTGTCTTACCTCTAATTCTTTCAATTATAATCCTACCGTATACTTTTCCTGGTATACTCAGTAAACTTATTCCTCTATAATTTTTACAATCTCTTTTGTCCCCTTTCCCTTTATATAAAGGGACTATACATGCTCTCCGCCAATCCCTAGGTACCTTCCCCTCTTTCATACATTTATTAAACAAAAGTACCAACCACTCCAACACTATATCCCCCCCTGCTTTTAACATTTCTGTCATGATCCCATCAGTTCCAGCTGCTTTACCCCCTTTCATTCTACGTAATGCCTCACGTACCTCCACCACACTTACATTCTGCTCTTCTTCACTCCTAAAAGATGGTATACCTCCCTGGCCAGTGCATGAAATTACCGCCTCCCTTTCTTCCTCAACATTTAAAAGCTCCTCAAAATATTCTCGCCATCTACCTAATACCTCCCTCTCCCCATCTACTAACTTCCCTACTCTGTTTTTAACTGACAAATCCATACTTTCCCTAGGCTTTCTTAACTTGTTTAACTCACTTCAAATTTTTTTTTTATTTTCATTAAAATTTCTTGACAGTGCCTCTCCCACTTTTTCATCTGCTCTCCTTTTGCACTCTCTCACCACTCTCTTCGCCTTTCTTTTACTCTCCATATACTCTGCTCTTCTTATAACACTTCTGCTTTGTAAAAACCTCTCGTAAGCTACCTTTTTCTCTTTTATCACACCCTTTACTTCATCATTCCACCAATCACTCCTCTTTCCTTCTGCCCCCACCCTCCTATAACCACAAACTTCTGCCCCACATTTTAATACTGCATTTTTAAAACTATTCCAACCCTCATCAACCCCCCACTACTCATCTTTGCACTAGCCCACCTTTCTGCCAATAGTCGCTTATATCTCCCCCGAACTTCCTCCTCCCTTAGTTTATACACTTTCACCTCCCTCTTACTTGTTGTTGCCACCTTCCTCTTTTCCCATCTACCCCTTACTCTAACTGTAGCTACAACTAAATAATGATCCGATATATCAGTTGCCCCTCTATAAACATGTACATCCTGGAGCCTACCCATCAACCTTTTATCCACCAATACATAATCTAACAAACTACTTTCATTACGTGCTACGTCATACCTTGTATATTTATTTATCCTCTTTTTCATAAAATATAAGAACATAAGAACATAAGAATGTAGGAACACTGCAGAAGGCCTACTGGCCCATACGAGGCAGGTCCTCATCAAAACGACATCTTTGTAGATGAATGGTTCAGAGAACCGACATGTTGATAAATTAGACACATACGCAACTCTTGGGTATCCCTATTGAAGAAACGTTTCGCCACACAGCGGCTTCACCAGTCCACTCGAAGGAAAAACCTGAAGAACAGGAGGAGAATGAGGCAATCAGTCCCTCAACCTTGAGTCGATGTGTTCAGTCCATCAATCTTGATGGACTGAACACATCGACTCAAGGTTGAGGGAATTACTTATTACCAAATTTCTTTCTACACATAGCTCAATTAAAGGCTCCCCATTTACATTTACCCCTGGCATCCCAAATTTACCTACTACTCCCTCTATAACATTTTTACCCACTTTAGCATTGAAATCCCCAACCACCATTACTCTCACACTTGATTCAAAACTCCCCACGCATTCACTCAACATTTCCCAGAATCTCTCTCTCCCCTCTACACTTCTCTCTTCTCCAGGTGCATACACGCTTACTATAACCCACTTTTCACATCCAATCTTTATTTTACTCCACATAATCCTTGAATTTATACATTTGTAGACCCTCTTTTCCTGCCATAGCTTATCCTTCAACATTATTGCTACTCCTTCTTTAGCTCTAACTCTATTTGAAACCCCTGACCTAATCCCATTTATTCCTCTCCATTGAAACTCTCCCGCCCCCTTCAGCTTTGTTTCACTTAAAGCCAGGACATCCAGTTTCTTCTCATTCATAACATCCACAATCATCTCTTTCTTATCATTTGCACAACATCCACGCACATTCAGACTTCCCACTTTGACAATTTTCTTCTTCTTATTCTTTTTAGTAATCTTTACAGGAAAAGGGGTTACTAGCCCATTGTTCCCGGCATTTTAGTTGACTTTTACAACACGCATGGCTTACGGAGGATAGATTCTTATTCCACTTCCCCATGGATATAAAAGGAAAAGTAATAAGACCAAGAACTATTAAGATAAAATCAAAGAAAACTCAGATGAGTGTGTATAAATAAACGTGTACATGTATGTGTAGTGTGACCTAAGTTTAAGTAGAAGTAGCAAGACATGCTTCTAATCTTGCATATTTATGAGACAGACAAAAGTCACCAGCAATCCTACCATCATGTAAAACAATTACAGGCTTTCATTTTACACTCACTTGGCAGGACGGTAGTACCTCACTGGGTGGTTGCTGTCTACCAACCTACTACCTTAACATATATATTCCTTAATATATATATATATATATATATATATATATATATATATATATATATATATATATATATATATATATATATATATATATATATATATATATATAATATATATATATATATATATATATATATATATATATATATATATATATATATATATATATATTTATATATATATATATATATATATGTCTGTCATCGGCTGACAGAAGTTATCTCCATACATATGCATAAATATCAAATTTACACCCGCACCGCTGGCACCATTTGTCGGGAGGGTTCGTGGAGATGTGATGGTTGGAGTTAAACACAGTCGTTGGATGGTAACACATATATTAGCAGAGTGTGAGAGGGAGAGGCCCAACCTTCCTGTGTTGCCTGTAGACCTAAGCATGGAAAACTGAGGACGAGGCCGGGAGTGCAGCGCTCTCATGCGGCATCACGTGACACCACACAAGCTAGTCACTGAGCCTAGCAAGGGGTCAACTATGTAAAACATATGGATTGTACTATGATACTCAGATAACATGTACATATACATATACAGGGGATCAGCAACTATGCTGACATGTGTGTGTGTGTGTGTATGTGTGTACTCACCTATTTGTACTCACCTATTTGTGGTTGCAGGGGTCGAGTCCTAGCTCCTGGCCCCGCCTCTTCACCGGTTGCTACTAGGCCCTCTCTCTCCCCGCTCCATGAGCTTTATCAAACCTCGTCTTAAAACTGTGTATGGTTCCTGCCTCCACTACGTCATTTTCTAGGCTATTCCACTGCCTTACAACTCTATGACTGAAGAAATACTTCCTACTATCTCTCTGACTCATTTGTGTCTTCAACTTCCAATTGTGGCCTCTTGTTTCTGTGTCCCCTCCCTGGAACATCCTGTCTTTGTCCACCTTGTCTATTCCACGCAGTATTTTATATGTCGTTATCATGTCTCCCCTGACCCTCCTGTCCTCCAGTGTGGTAAGGCCGATTTCCCTTAATCTTTCCTCATAGGACATTCCCCTTAGCTCTGGAACTAACCTTGTCGCAAACCTTTGTACTTTCTCTAGTTTCTTGACGTGCTTTATCAAGTGCGGGTTCCAAACAGGTGCTGCATACTCCAGTATGGGCCTGACATACACGGTGTACAGTGTCTTGAGTGATTCCTTACTAAGGTATCGGAATGCTGTTCTCAGGTTTGCCAGGCGCCCATATGCTGCAGCAGTTATCTGATTGATGTGTGCTTCCGGAGACATGCTCGGTGTTATACTCACACCAAGATCTTTCTCCTTGAGTGAGGTTTGCAGTCTTTGGCCACCTAGCCTATACTCTGTCTGTGGTCTTCTGTGCCCCTCCCCCATCTTCATGACTTTGCATTTGGCAGGATTAAATTCGAGAAGCCATTTGCTGGACCAGGTGTCCAGTCTGTCCAGGTCTCTTTGAAGTCCTGCCTGGTCCTCATCAGATTTAATTCTCCTCATTAACTTCACATCATCTGCAAACAGGGACACTTCTGAGTCTAACCCTTCCGTCATGTCGTTCACATATACCAAAAATAGCACTGGTCCTAGGACCGACCCCTGTGGGACCCCGCTCGTCACAGGTTCCCACTGTGATACATCATTACGTACCATGACTCGTTGTTGCCTCCCTGTCAGGTATTCTCTGATGCATTGCAGTGCCCTTCCTGTTATATGCGCCTGATGCTCTAGCTTCTGCACTAATCTCTTGTGAGGAACTGTGTCAAAGGCCTTCTTGCAGTCCAAAAAGATGCAATCAACCCACCCCTCTCTCTCTTGTCTTACTTCTGTTATTTTATCATAAAACTCCAGAAGGTTTGTGACACAGGATTTGCCTTCCGTGAATCCGTGCTGGTTGGCATTTATACTCCTGTTCCGTTCCAGGTGCTCCACCACTCTCCTCCTGATAATCTTCTCCATAATTTTGCATACTATACACGTCAATGACACAGGTCTATAGTTTAGTGCCTCTTTTCTGTCTCCTTTTTTAAAAATGGGAACTACATTTGCCGTCTTCCATACCTCAGGTAGTTGCCCAGTTTCCAGGGATGTGTTGAAGATTGTGGTAAGTGGCACGCACAACATATCTGCTCCCTCTCTAAGGACCCACGGGGAGATGTCTGGTCCCATTGCCTTTGAGGTATCGATGTCCCTTAGCAGTTTCTTCACCTCCTCCTCATCTGTATGTATGTCGTCCAACACTTGTTGGTGTATTCCTTGCTGGTGTCCCCGTCTGGTCTGTCCCCCCAGAGTCCTTCCTGTCTCTACTGTAAATACTTCCTTAAATCTCTTGTTTAGCTCCTCACATACCTCTTGATCGTTTCTTGTGAGTTCTCCACCTTCTTTCCTCAGCCTTATCACCTGGTCCTTGACTGTTGTCTTCCTCCTAATGTGGCTATACAGCAGTTTCGGGTCAGATTTGACTTTCGATGCTATGTCGTTTTCATACTGTCGCTGGGCCTCCCTCCTTATCTGTGCATACTCGTTTCTGGCTCTTCTACTAATCTCCTTGTTTTCCTGGGTCCTATGCCTCCTGTACCTTTTCCATTCTCTGTTGCACTTAGTTTTTGCCTCCCTACACCTTCGGGTAAACCAAGGACTCGTTTTGGTCTTCCTATTATTTCCGTTTCCCTTGGGAACAAAACTTTCCTCTGCCTCCTTGCACTTTGTTGCCACATATTCAATCATCTCGTTTACTGATTTTCCTACCATTTCTCTGTCCCACTGAACCTCCTGCAGGAAGTTTCTCATACCTGTGTAGTCCCCCCTTTTATAGTTTGGCCTGTCCCCTTCAGTTCCTGTTACCTTCTCCACTTGTAACTCTACTATATAGTCAAAACTCAGAACCACATGATCGCTAGCTCCAAGGGGCCTCTCATAAGTGATGTCCTCAATGTCTGAACTGCTCAGGGTGAACACAAGATCCAGTCTTGCTGGCTCATCCTCCCCTCTCTCTCTGGTTGTGTCCCTGACATGTTGATGCATGAGGTTTCCAAGTACCACATCCATCATCTTGGCTCTCCATGTTTCGGGACCCCCATGTGGCTCCAGGTTTTCCCAGTCGATCTCCCTGTGGTTGAAATCGCCCATTACCAGTAACTTTGCTCTGCTCGAGTGAGCTCTTCTTGCCACCTCAGCCAGTGTGTCCACCATCACCCTGTTGTTTTCTTCGTACTCCTCTCTTGGCCTCCTGCAGTTCTGTGGTGGGTTATACATCACTCCAATGACTACTTTATGTTCTCCGGACTGAATTGTACCTACAATGTAGTCTCTTTCTCCAATCATGTCCATGCCTTCCATTTCCTCAAATCCCCATCGGTGTTTTATGAGCAGTGCAACCCCTCCTCCCCCTCTACTCCTTCTATCTTTCCTCAGGATCTGATATCCTGTTGGGAAGATTGTGTCTGTTATTGTCTCAGCGAGTTTTGTTTCTGTGACTGCTATGATGTCTGGGGATTTTTCACTGATTCTTTCATTCCACTCCTCATGTTTATTCATTATTCCATCCGCGTTTGTGTACCAAACCTTTAGTTTCTTTTCTATCATTGTGGTCATGCAAGAATATTGGGGTTGGGGGAGCGAGAGCCTTGGTGGGGGCCTATATGGGGCTGTGGTGTAGGTGGGGTTTGTGTTGATGGGGGTGGGGTCAGAATGGCCATAAGGGACAGCTGTTGGGGTGAGGTTTGTGATATGGGGATTGGTGGCAGAGGGAACAGTGAGTGGGTTGTAGTATAGGTTGCTCAGTTGCGTTGGGAATGTCGCGGGTGGAGTCTTTTGGTGGGAGATTCTGTGGGGTGTGTTTGCCCTTCCTCCTGTGTCTGGGTCCTGCTCATTTTCATTGCTTCTCGTTCCTCCTTGCGTCTCTGTACCCTCTCTTTCAGTGTAGTCCATTCTTCTTGTGTTCTGTCGCGGTCGAGGTATACTCTCTGGTACCCCTCTTTGTCCCTCAGTCTTGCTTTCTCTTGCAGAATCCTGGTTCGAACTGATTCTTCCTTGAAAGTTACTCTGACAGGCCGTATCCTTCCACTCGCAAACCACCCAATTCTCTGAAAATTTGTCACCTGGGTCATATTGCCCTCCCCTATTGTTTTCATGATGCCTTCAATCATTTTTTTCTCCTCCTGTTTTATTTCTTCAAAGTTGGCCCCCTTGGCTTCTTGGAGCCCGTACACAAAAACTGACCTCGCCCTTTCCTCCTCCCACTGAGTCTCCATCTGCGTCCTCTGAGGCATTTTATTTCCTTCCATTGACATGTTCTTGCCTTCAGTCCCTGTCATATCTGAAACTTCTATTCTCAGTGGACTGTCTTTCCTGACCAGCTGTCCCTTGCTACTGCAGTTGGCTGTTAGAATCTCTGCATATAGCATACCTTCATTGTCTTCGGACCTGTCGTTTGATCTTAGTGTGCTCGTCGTCTTTTCCCTGGCCCCACATGGGTCTGATAGGGCCTTCATGTTCGGCATGTCTCCGTTGTTGCTTACCATCCCCTTGTCTGCGCCTGACTTTGAATTTCCTGATGTCACACCTGAATTGTCATTTGTCTCTCTAATCTGTTTCAGGTTTTGCAGTTTCTCTTCTAAGCACTGTATCCTAGCTTCTGCTGCTAAGACCTGTACTTCCCACTTCCTGCACTCTTCAGCTATCCGCTCCTCCATTTTCTTACCAAGCTCTACTATCTTCCTTCCCTACTCTTCCTCCCTTTTTAGGAGCTCTAGCTCCCAGTCTTTCCTCCCTGGTTCGTCCACCAGATCTCTGGGTTTCCGTCCTCTAAGGCCACCCATTTTTTTTTTTTTTTTTTTTTTTTTTTACTTTTTATTACCACAGACAGACGGCTAGAGGAGGGAGAGGGTGTGGGGGAGAGAGAGAGAGGGTAGAAAGAGGGAGAGAGAGGAGAGAGAAAGGGTAGAAAGAGGGAGAGAGAGGAGAGAGTATGGGGGTGAGGGATAAGACCAAGGGGGAGGGAGAGAAATGTGAGGGGGGAGAGAAAGGGTAGAGAGAGGGAGAAAGAGAGGGAGAGGGAGAGGGAGAGAAAGAGAGAGAGAGGGAGAAAGGAGGGAAGAAGGCTATGAGAGAGAGAAACGCGAGGGAGGGAAAAGGTAAGAGGTCTGTGGGGGAGGCAGTCAAATTCCAAGGATCAGCTGTGTGTACTCACCTAGTTGTGGTTTCGGGGTCGAGACCCAGCTCCTGGCCCCGAGTGTGTATGTGTGTGCGCACGTGTGTGTGTGTGAGCATGTCAGTTGTTTATATGTCCCAGAAATACAATTCACTTCTGTGTATCCGTAATACTAATGAGATACCACTAACACTGAGAGTAGTTCTAATTATAATACTAGCGTGTGTTAACAAGTTATTCTTTCACCCAGTTATGTACTACCTTTTACTACATGTGTAGAGGAGGGAGAGGGTGTGGGGGAGAGAGAGAAAGGGTAGAAAGAGGGAGAGAGAGGAGAGAGAAAGGGTAGAAAGAGGGAGAGAGAGGAGAGAGTATGGGGGTGAGGGATAAGACCAAGGGGGAGAGACAGAAATGTGAGGGGGAGAGAAAGGGTAGAGAGAGGGAGAAAGAGAGGGAGAGGGAGAGAAAGAGAGAGGGAGAAAGGAGGGAAAGAGGGTATTGAGAGGGAGAAACGCGAGGGAGGGGAAAGGTAAGAGGTCTGTGGGGGAGGCGGTCAAATTCCAAGGATCAGCTGTGTGTACTCACCTAGTTGTGGTTTCAGGGGTCGAGACCCATCTCCTGGCCCTGAGTGTGTATGTGTGTGCGCGCGTGTGTGTGTGTGTGAGCACGTCAGTTGTTTATACGTCCCAGAAATACAATTCACTTCTGTGTATCCGTAATACTAATGAGATACCATTAACACTGAAAGTAGTTCTAATAATTATAATACTAGCGTGTGTTTACAAGTCATTCTTTCACCTAGTTACTACATGTGTACCCAGTACTTGCTTCTCAGATTGTACTGTCTTTGTGTCCTAGACCATTATCTCTCGAAACTGTTGTCAGGGCTGTAGTCCCATTAGCCACGACTTAATCCTCCTGCTTAATCCTTACTCCTACAAAGTTTATCTTCCTACTACTGCTAGGTGTTGTGTGTATGATAATCGCTCTGGAGCAGGGTTTAGATATCGAGTTACCAGTGACCGCTGGGCCGGCTCTATCACTCAGACTCCCCGCCAACCACAAAACAGGTGATTTGTACGTTACTGGTCAGAGGGGACGTCCATCCAGATGCCTGATGTACGATGCTCACTGTACGATGCTTGCTGTACGATGACTCGTGCACCTCGCCCTTCCGCCGCTGGCTTCTTCGCTATTCTTATCTCGTTGCCCTTTTGAGTCCTCATTTACCACACTTATCACTTGTATACTGCTACTTTTATAATTTACACTTCACTTTGGGTAAGTACACTACTTATTTGTGATGACACCCAGCCTGTTATGGCGGCGCTACTCCCTCAGGCCTACTGCTGCCACCACCTCTGCTTATATATATTTATGTATATGTATGTATATATATATATATCCCCTTTCTGGCTAGCTTGTTCACTCTGTGTGCTACATCACATTTTGTCGTTAGCCACCCTCTCTTAATTCTATTTGGTCTTTTCTCTTTAGTCACTCGATTTGTACTTTGTATATGTGTAACAATGTGGCAACATGTGCCAACTAGGCCTCAACGACAGGCGCTTTGAAATTTTGTTGTATAATTTCAGGCTTTCTCTCGCCTTCACTTTATTTATGTTTGCTAATACACTGGTTATCACTTGTAGGGTTGTTCACTGACGTTATCACTAACACTGGTTGCTTCTAGCTGCTAAAACACGCCCTAAAAGCACTAAGATTCTCGGAGCCTGGCGCTTGTGACCCACTACACTGTGTGTGTGTGTGTGTGTGTGTGTTTGTTTGTGTGTGTGTGTGTGTGTGTGTGTGTGTGTGTGTGTGTGTGTGTGTGCGTGTGCCAAATAAGTAAAACTTGCTATTTTGGCTTAAATAGCAATGCACTTCTTGACGAATAGGGCAAGCAAATATTTGTGTATGCAGTAATTTCGCAAAAATCATTCTGAGCCTAACGAAAAGAACATATTTCATTGTGTTTGTTTATTATTAAATTACTGTAAACTTATATAAAATATATTTAGCTGGATTAGGCTAAATTAAATTGCGCTTGTTATAACGAGGTTAAGTAAGTTTCCTAAAGTACTTTTAGTATAAAATCATTAATTTTTTTTATACATATAAGAGAAATTTTTAGAAAGGATTTAAAATTAAATGAGTTCTTCCTAACCGAACAGTTTTACCTATTCGGCACGATGTATATATATATATATATATATATATATATATATATATATATATATATATATATATATATATATATCGTGCCGAATATGTAAAACTGGTCAATTAACAAGAACTCATTTAAAATTAAGTCCTTTCTAAAATTTTCTCTTATATGTTTAAAGATATATTTTTTCATTAATGTTAATGTAAAAAATTTTAATTTTGCTCCAAAAGAATCTTAGAAAACTTACCTAACCATATTATAACAAGAACAATTTATTTATTCCGGGGATCAACGCCCCCGCAGCCCGGTCTACGACCAGGCCTCCCGGTGGATCAGGGCCTGATCAATGAGGCTGTTACTGCTGGCCGCACGCAATCCAACGTACAAACCACAGCCCGGCTGATCTGGCACCGTCTTTAGGTATCTGTTCAGTTCCCTCTTGAAGACAACCATGGGTCTTCCCGTAATGCCCCTTATTGCTGGTGGGAGGCTGTTGAACAGTCTTGGGCCCCAGACACTTATTGTATTTTCTCTTAGTGTACCAGTGACGCCCCTACTTTTCACTGGGGTATGTTGCATCGTCTGCCAAGTCTTTTGCTTTTGTATGGAGTGATTGCTGTGTGCATATTAGGGACCAGTCCCTCCAGAATCTTCCAGGTGTAGATTATGATACATCTCTCGCCTGCGCTCTAGTGAATACAAGTGCTTCCAGGCGCTCCCAGTAGTTAAGGTGTTTAATGGAACTTATACATGCAGTAAAGGTTCTCTGTACATTCTCTAGCTCTGCAGTTTCACCTGCCTTGAATGGGGATGTTAATGTACAGCAGTATTCCAGCCTAGAAAGAATAAGTAATTTAAAAAGGATCATCATTGGCTTAGCATCTCTTGTCTTGAATGTTCTCATTATCCATCCTATCAGTTTCCTAGCAGATGTGATAGTGGCATTGTTGTGGTCCTTGAAGGTGAGGTCTTCGGACATTACCACACCCAGGTCCTTCACATTACTTTTCTGCTCTATTGTGTGATTGGAGTTTGTAGTACACTCAGTCCTAGTTATTATTTCCTCCAGTTTTCCATAACGGAGTAGTTGGAATTTGTCTTCATTGAACATCATATTGTTCTCTGTTGCCCATTGGAAAACTTGGTTTATATTTTCTTGGAGCTTTGCCATGTCCTCAATGGATGACACTCATGCAGATCCTAGTATCGTCTGCAAAAGATGATACAGTGCTGTGGTTTACATCTCTGTCTATGTCTGATGTGAGAATAAGAAACAGGATAGGTGCGAGTACCATGCCTTGTGGGACAGAGCTCTTCACTATGGCAGCATCTGATTTAACGCCGTTTACCACTACTCTTTGTATGCGATTGGTTAGAAAGTTGAAGATCCATCTGCCTACTTTGCCGGTTATCCCTTTAGCATGAATTTTCTGTGCTGTTACACCATGGTCGCACTTGTCAAAGTCTGTGTATACTACATCCGCATTCTGCTTGTTTTCCAGTGCATCTAGGACCATATCATAGTGGTCAAGCAGTTGCGAAAGGCAGGAGCGACCTGCTCTGAAACCATGTTGCCCTGGGTTGTGCAATTTTTGGGAGTCCAGGTGATTTGCTATCCTGCTTCTTAGAACTCTTTCAAAGATTTTTATTGATGCGGGACGTTAAAGCTATTGGTCTATAGTTCTTATCTACTGCTTTGCTGCCACCTTTATGGAGTGGGGCTATATCTGTTGTTTTTAGTGACTGTGGAATCTCGCCTGTGTCTAAGCTCCTTCTCCATAGCATACTTAGGACCCATGAGAGGGGTTTCTTGCAGTTTTTAATGAACACCGAGTTCCACGAGTCTGGGCCTGGGGCTGAGTGCATGGGCATGTCGTCGATGGCTTTCTCAAAGTCTAGTGGAGTTAGGGTTATGTCATAAATCTGGCCTACATTGACAGTGTTTTGAGGCTCATTCATGAAAAAATTGTTTGGATTGTCTATCTTTAAACTGGTTAGTGGCTCGCTGAACACTGAGTCATACTGCGATTTCAGTATCTCGCTCATTTCTTTGTCGTCGTCAATGGAGGATCCGTCTTGTCTGAGTAAGGGCCCTATACTAGAAGTGGTTTTTGACTTTTTGGCACATGAAAAGAAATATTTCGAATTTTTTTCAATTTCATTAATCGCTTTTAGCTCCTCTTGTCTCTCCTGGATCCTGTATGAGTCCTTTAACTTCAGCTCAATATTTTTCACTTCCCTGGTTAGCACTTCCTTCCGTGTATCTGGCATTCTTGAGAAGCTCAATGATTCTTCATCTTCTCCTGTAGAGGGAGCAACTCTCTCCAGTTTACTTCTTTTCTTTTGTCTTATAGGAATATACCTTGAACATACTTCAGCTACCAGGAGGGTGATCTTTTCAAGGCATTGGTTAGGGCCCATGTAATTTAAGATATCCTCCCAGCATGTTTCATTTAGGGCATAGTTTACCTGATCCCAGATGATGTTCTTGTTGTTGAAGTTGAATTTGGTAAAGGTACCCTCATAACTGTATGCATCTTGCCGATTAGGACTCCTGTGCATGCAAGTCTGATTTCGATTAGATTGTGATCAGAATTTGTTGTTTTTGATATTGTTATATTCCTTACCAGGTCCTCATTATTTGTTAAAATAAGGTCCAGTGTGTTCTCCAGTCTTGTTGGCTCCACTATTTGCTTACTTAGGGTGTGTTACAGAAATTCAGCAGCTCCTGTATGTGTGACCTTTCATCTGAGCTACCTCCAGGGATTATTTCTGCTACGACATTGTTTGCTATATTCTTCCATTTTGTGTGTCTTAGATTGAAGTCACCAAGCAGCAAGATGTTTGGGGATGGGGCTGGAAAGTTGTCGGCGCCACTGGCTGTGCCTCCAGTCCAACAAGGCTCCAAGGTGGTGGACTATTTTGGTTATCTCTTTCCATTTTCTTTCTTCGCTTCCTACCCCTAAAAACTCACTTGGGGTGTTGTCATAGCTACCATAGTTACTATGATGTGTTGTATGGGGTGTGTGCCTCCTGGTCCCTTTTAGATGATATGCAATGCAATTGGTATTGTAACATTGTTTTTCAAGGACTGAAGACTGACACATCTCCGGGTGGAAGTATTTACAAGAGGTAGAACGACACACTCCCCTAGACAGGAGGTCACGACATTTTCTGGGATGCTCAAAGTTGCATGCCCCATTCGTTTTCCCTGATATTCCGTGTTTACAGATGCCCCAAATATAGTATTTGCACCATTTTGTTTTTGGCTGGGTACAATTCGTGCTGGACGTATTCTTAATCTGTGCTGGCCCTAGGGCTGAACTACAGTCCTCCATAGCCAATCCAGAGACACCACCATCTGCTGTCATGGCACCAACATTTTTCCTGGGAGGGGATTCCCCGACTACATCTGTACTAGAGGCTATGACTGTGATGATTGCAGAAGAGTCTACCCCAGAGGAGGGCTCCTCTAGTACTTCTGTACTAGGGGCTATATATATATATATATATATATATATATATATATATATATATATATATGTATATATATATATATATATATATTTGTGTATGCAATAATATATTCTGAACCTAACGAAAAAAAATTATATATATTAAATATATATATATATATATAAATTGCTCTTGTTATAATATATATATATATATATATAATGATATATCTCTATATATATATATTTTAGAAAAGACTTAATTTTAAATGAGTTCTTGCTAATTGACCATTTTATATATATATATATATATATATATATAGCTATATATATATATATATATATATATATATATATATATATACAGAAACCGAATAAGAGAAAGGAGTCACCACACTTTTCCTCAAATCTACCAACCCCTTCACAACACGACGTCCATCACCACGTAACACATTCAACCAGATCACCCTACCATACCCATACATTCTAACCATCAATTAAGCCCCTCAAATCTTCCCCACACCATCATGTCCCTGGCATCTTTCCTTCCATATCCTCTTTGTTCCCTTAACTCTTATTATCAACGAAGATTCTTGTCTCTCACTTCTTTCCGTTGAGACAATCCTTCGCTCCTTGCTTATCCCGAGACAAAACTTTGCTTGCCCCTTGAAATTAAATCTTGAAATCGCGTTTTATTTTGGTAATCTTTTCTTAATTAAAGAGATTAGTGCTTAGACTTCGGGGGTGAGGGGGGAAGGGGAGGACAGGAAGTGAAGGGAGAGTAGTGGAGGAGAGGATGGCGGTCACTTGGGCAACGGGGGAAGGGGAGGACAGGCTGGTGTCACGTGGACGAGTGGAAGAGAAGGGGGACAGGCAAGAATCACATGGGGGAGGGGAGAACAGTCTGGCATCACGTGGACGAGGGAGGGGAGGGGAACAGGCAAGGATCACGTGGACGAGGGGAAGGGGATGACAGACTGGAATCACGTGGACGAGAAGAAAGAGGGGAGGAGAGACTGAGCCACGTAGACGAGGGGGAGGGGGAGGATGGGAGCAAGGATCACTTGATCCAGGGGAGGAGGGATGGAAAGGATCACGTAGACGAGGAAGAAAAATGGGGAGGAGGGGAGCAAGGATCAGGTGGACAGTGGGGGAGGAGGGAGAGCAAGGATCACATGCACGAAGGCTAGGGGTGGGATCAAGGATCACGTGGGCGAGAGGAGGAGAGAAAGCAAGGATCACATGTATGAGCGGGAGCATAAATCACGTGGACGAGGGGAGGAGGGGAACAAGGATCACGTGGACGAGGAAGATGAGAGAGAGAACAAGGATCACGTGGACGAGGGGGAGGAGAGGGAGGAGAGGGAGGAAGGATCACGTGGACGAGGGGAGGAGAGGGAAGAAGGATCACGTGGACGAGGGGAGGAGAGGGAGGAAGGATCACGTGGACGAGGGGAGGAGAGGGAGGAAGGATCACGTGGACGAGGGGAGGAGAGGGAGGAAGGATCACGTGGACGAGGGGAGGAGAGGGAGGAAGGATCACGTGGACGAGGGGAGGAGAGGGAGGAAGGATCACGTGGAGTTAATTGAACTAATCAGTGGTAAACTTTTCTTTCTGTTCTAATTGTTTAGGCCATATTGTTTTCTCTCTCTCTGAGAGAGAGAGAGAGGGAGAGAGAGAGAGAGAGAGAGAGAGAGAGAGAGAGAGAGAGAGAGAGAGAGAGAGAGAGAGAGAGAAGAAGAAAACTTTAAGCTTTAAATACATATTAAAATATAGAAATATAACCATGAGAATCGTACAGACGTACACAAATTCATAAATATATTTTTGCAAAAAGCTTTTTTGCGATATGTTTATATTAATGACACAACTGTTACTCAGTTGTCTCATCCTAAATTATCTTCTTTTTAAATAAAGAATATAGGGCA
>NC_091300.1:28142044-28164544 GCF_038502225.1 Cherax quadricarinatus | reverse complement strand
GTACAGCGAGCATCGTACATCAGGCATCTGGATGGACGTCCCCTCTGACCAGTAATGTACAAATCACCTGTTTTGTGGTTGGCGGGAAGTCTGAGTGATAGAGCCGGCCCAGCGGTCACTGGTAACTCGATATCTAAACCCTGCTCCAGAGCGATTATCATACACACAATACCTAGCAGTAGTAGGAAGATAAACTTTGTAGGAGTAAGGATTAAGCAGGAGGATTAAGTCGTGGCTAATGGGACTACAGCCCTGACAACAGTTTCGAGAGATAATGGTCTAGGACACAAAGACAGTACAATCTGAGAAGCAAGTACTGGGTACACATGTAGTAAAAGGTAGTACATAACTAGGTGAAAGAATGACTTGTTAACACACGCTAGTATTATAATTATTAGAACTACTTTCAGTGTTAATGGTATCTCATTAGTATTATGGATACACAGAAGTGAATTGTATTTCTGGGACATATAAACAACTGACGTGCTCACACACACACACACACGCGCACACACATACACACTCGGGGCCAGGAGCTGGGTCTCGACCCCTGAAACCACAACTAGGTGAGTACACACAGCTGATCCTTGGAATTTGACCGCCTCCCCCACAGACCTCTTACCTTTCCCCTCCCTCGCGTTTCTCCCTCTCAATACCCTCTTTCCCTCCTTTCTCCCTCTCTCTCTTTTTCTCTCCCTCTCCCTCTCTTTCTCCCTCTCTCTACCCTTTCTCTCCCCCTCACATTTCTCTCTCTCCCCCTTGGTCTTATCCCTAACCCCCATACTCTCTCCTCTCTCTCCCTCTTTCTACCCTTTCTCTCTCCTCTCTCTCCCTCTTTCTACCCTTTCTCTCTCTCTCCCCCACACCCTCTCCCTCCTCTACACATGTAGTAAAAGGTAGTACATAACTGGGTGAAAGAATGACTTGTTAACACACGCTAGTATTATAATTATTAGAACTACTCTCAGTGTTAGTGGTATCTCATTAGTATTACGGATACACAGAAGTGAATTGTATTTCTGGGACATATAAACAACTGACGTGCTCACACACACACACACGCGCGCACACACATACACACTCGGGGCTAGGAGCTGGGTCTCGACCCCGAAACCAAAACTAGGTGAGTACACACAGCTGATCCTTGGAATTTGACTGCCTCCCCCACAGACCTCTTACCTTTTCCCTCCCTCGCGTTTCTCTCTCTCATAGCCTTCTTCCCTCCTTTCTCCCTCTCTCTCTCTTTCTCTCCCTCTCCCTCTCCCTCTCTTTCTCCCTCTCTCTACCCTTTCTCTCCCCCCTCACATTTCTCTCCCTCCCCCTTGGTCTTATCCCTCACCCCCATACTCTCTCCTCTCTCTCCCTCTTTCTACCCTTTCTCTCTCCTCTCTCTCCCTCTTTCTACCCTCTCTCTCTCTCCTCCACACCCTCTCCCTCCTCTAGCCTTCTGTCTGTGGTAATAAAAAGTAAAAAAAAAAAAAAATGGGTGGCATTAGAGGACGGAAACCCAGAGATCTGGTGGACGAACCAGGGAGGAAAGACTGGGAGCTAGAGCTCCAAAAAAGGGAGGAAGAGTGGGGAAGGAAGATAGTAGAGCTTGGTAAGAAAATGGAGGAGCGGATAGCTGAAGAGTGCAGGAAGTGGGAAGTACTGGTCTTAGCAGCAGAAGCTAGGATACAGTGCTTAGAAGAGAAACTGCAAAGCCTGAAACAGATTAGAGAGACAAATGACAATTCAGGTGTGACATCAGGAAATTCAAAGTCAGGCGCAGACAAGGGGATGGTAAGCAACAACGGAGACATGCCGAACATGAAGGCCCTATCAGACCCACGTGGGGCCAGGGAAAAGACGACGAGCACACTAAGATCAAACGACAGGTCCGAAGACAATGAAGGTATGCTATATGCAGAGATTCTAACAGCCAACTGCAGTAGCAAGGGACAGCTGGTCAGGAAAGACAGTCCACTGAGAATAGAAGTTTCAGATATGACAGGGACTGAAGGCAAGAACATGTCAATGGAAGGAAATAAAATGCCTCAGAGGACGCAGATGGAGACTCAGTGGGAGGAGGAAAGGGCGAGGTCAGTTTTTGTGTACGGGCTCCAAGAAGCCAAGGGGGCCAACTTTGAAGAAATAAAACAGGAGGAGAAAAAAATGATTGAAGGCATCATGAAAACAATAGGGGAGGGCAATATGACCCAGGTGACAAATTTTCAGAGAATTGGGTGGTTTGCGAGTGGAAGGATACGGCCTGTCAGAGTAACTTTCAAGGAAGAATCAGTTCGAACCAGGATTCTGCAAGAGAAAGCAAGACTGAGGGACAAAGAGGGGTACCAGAGAGTATACCTCGACCGCGACAGAACACAAGAAGAAAGGACTACACTGAAAGAGAGGGTACAGAGACGCAAGGAGGAACGAGAAGCAATGAAAATGAGCAGGACCCAGACACAGGAGGAAGGGCAAACACACCCCACAGAATCTCCCACCAAAAGACTCCACCCGCGACATTCCCAACGCAACTGAGCAACCTATACTACAACCCACTCACTGTTCCCTCTGCCACCAATCCCCATATCACAAACCTCACCCCAACAGCTGTCCCTTATGGGCATTCTGACCCCACCCCCATCAACACAAACCCCACCTACACCACAGCCCCATATAGGCCCCCACCAAGGCTCTCGCTCCCCCAACCCCAATATTCTTGCATGACCACAATGATAGAAAAGAAACTAAAGGTTTGGTACACAAACGAGGATGGAATAATGAATAAACATGAGGAGTGGAATGAAAGAATCAGTGAAAAATCCCCAGACATCATAGCAGTCACAGAAACAAAACTCGCTGAGACAATAACAGACACAATCTTCCCAACAGGATATCAGATCCTGAGGAAAGATAGAAGGAGTAGAGGGGGAGGAGGGGTTGCACTGCTCATAAAACACCGATGGGGATTTGAGGAAATGGAAGGCATGGACATGATTGGAGAAAGAGACTACATTGTAGGTACAATTCAGTCCGGAGAACATAAAGTAGTCATTGGAGTGATGTATAACCCACCACAGAACTGCAGGAGGCCAAGAGAGGAGTACGAAGAAAACAACAGGGTGATGGTGGACACACTGGCTGAGGTGGCAAGAAGAGCTCACTCGAGCAGAGCAAAGTTACTGGTAATGGGCGATTTCAACCACAGGGAGATCGACTGGGAAAACCTGGAGCCACATGGGGGTCCCGAAACATGGAGAGCCAAGATGATGGATGTGGTACTTGAAAACCTCATGCATCAACATGTCAGGGACACAACCAGAGAGAGAGGGATGGATGAGCCAGCAAGACTGGATCTTGTGTTCACCCTGAGCAGTTCAGACATTGAGGACATCACTTATGAGAGGCCCCTTGGAGCTAGCGATCATGTGGTTCTGAGGTTTGACTATATAGTAGAGTTACAAGTGGAGAAGGTAACAGGAACTGAAGAGGACAGGCCAAACTATAAAAGGGGGGACTACACAGGTATGAGAAACTTCCTGCAGGAGGTTCAGTGGGACAGAGAAATGGTAGGAAAATCAGTAAACGAGATGATGGAATATGTGGCAACAAAGTGCAAGGAGGCAGAGGAAAGTTTTGTTCCCAAGGGAAACGGAAATAATAGGAAGACCAAAACGAGTCCTTGGTTTACCCGAAGGTGTAGGGAGGCAAAAACTAAGTGCAACAGAGAATGGAAAAGGTACAGGAGGCATAGGACCCAGGAAAACAAGGAGATTAGTAGAAGAGCCAGAAACGAGTATGCACAGATAAGGAGGGAGGCCCAGCGACAGTATGAAAACGACATAGCATCGAAAGTCAAATCTGACCCGAAACTGCTGTATAGCCACATTAGGAGGAAGACAACAGTCAAGGACCAGGTGATAAGGCTGAGGAAAGAAGGTGGAGAACTCACAAGAAACGATCAAGAGGTATGTGAGGAGCTCAACACGAGATTTAAGGAAGTATTTACAGTAGAGACAGGAAGGACTCTGGGGGGACAGACCAGATGGGGACACCAGCAAGGAATACACCAACAAGTGTTGGACGACATACATACAGATGAGGAGGAGGTGAAGAAACTGCTAAGGGACATCGATACCTCAAAGGCAATGGGACCAGACAACATCTCCCCGTGGGTCCTTAGAGAGGGAGCAGTTATGTTGTGCGTGCCACTTACCACAATCTTCAACACATCCCTGGAAACTGGGCAACTACCTGAGGTATGGAAGACGGCAAATGTAGTTCCCATTTTTAAAAAAGGAGACAGAAAAGAGGCACTAAACTATAGACCTGTGTCATTGACGTGTATAGTATGCAAAATTATGGAGAAGATTATCAGGAGGAGAGTGGTGGAGCACCTGGAACGGAACAGGAGTATAAATGCCAACCAGCACGGATTCACGGAAGGCAAATCCTGTGTCACAAACCTTCTGGAGTTTTATGATAAAATAACAGAAGTAAGACAAGAGAGAGAGGGGTGGGTTGATTGCATCTTCTTGGACTGCAAGAAGGCCTTTGACACAGTTCCTCACAAGAGATTAGTGCAGAAGCTAGAGCATCAGGCGCATATAACAGGAAGGGCACTGCAATGCATCAGAGAATACCTGACAGGGAGGCAACAACGAGTCATGGTACGTAATGATGTATCACAGTGGGAACCTGTGACGAGCGGGGTCCCACAGGGGTCGGTCCTAGGACCAGTGCTATTTTTGGTATATGTGAACGACATGACGGAAGGGTTAGACTCAGAAGTGTCCCTGTTTGCAGATGATGTGAAGTTAATGAGGAGAATTAAATCTGATGAGGACCAGGCAGGACTTCAAAGAGACCTGGACAGACTGGACACCTGGTCCAGCAAATGGCTTCTCGAATTTAATCCTGCCAAATGCAAAGTCATGAAGATGGGGGAGGGGCACAGAAGACCACAGACAGAGTATAGGCTAGGTGGCCAAAGACTGCAAACCTCACTCAAGGAGAAAGATCTTGGGGTGAGTATAACACCGAGCATGTCTCCGGAAGCACACATCAATCAGATAACTGCTGCAGCATATGGGCGCCTGGCAAACCTGAGAACAGCATTCCGATACCTTAGTAAGGAATCATTCAAGACACTGTACACCGTGTATGTCAGGCCCATACTGGAGTATGCAGCACCTGTTTGGAACCCGCACTTGATAAAGCACGTCAAGAAACTAGAGAAAGTACAAAGGTTTGCGACAAAGTTAGTTCCAGAGCTAAGGGGAATGTCCTATGAGGAAAGATTAAGGGAAATCGGCCTGACCACACTGGAGGACAGGAGGGTCAGGGGAGACATGATAAAGACATATAAAATACTGCGTGGAATAGACAAGGTGGACAAAGACAGGATGTTCCAGGGAGGGGACACAAAAACAAGAGGCCACAATTGGAAGTTGAAGACACAAATGAGTCAGAGAGATAGTAGGAAGTATTTCTTCAGTCATAGAGTTGTAAGGCAGTGGAATAGCCTAGAAAATGACGTAGTGGAGGCAGGAACCATACACAGTTTTAAGACGAGGTTTGATAAAGCTCATGGAGCGGGGAGAGAGAGGGCCTAGTAGCAACCGGTGAAGAGGCGGGGCCAGGAGCTAGGACTCGACCCCTGCAACCACAAATAGGTGAGTACAAATAGGTGAGTACACACACACACACACACACACACACACACACACACACACACACACACACACACACACACACATGCACACACACACACACATACATACAGATGAGGAGGAGGTGAAGAAACTGCTAAGGGACATCGATACCTCAAAGGCAATGGGACCGGACACCTCCCCGTGGGTCCTTAGAGAGGGAGCGGATATGTTGTGTGTGCCACTTTTCATAATCTTCAACATGTCCCTGGAAACTGGGCAACTACCTGAGGTATGGAAGACGGCAAATGTAGTTCCCATTTAAAAAAATGAGACAGAAAAGAGGCACTAAATTATAGACCTGTGTCACTGACGTGTATAGTATGCAAAGTTATGGAGAAGATTATCAGGAGGAGAGTGGTGGAGCACCTGGAACGGAACAAAAGTATAAACGCCAACCAGCATGGATTCATGGAAGGAAAATCCTGTGTCACAAACCTTCTGGAGTTTTATGATAAAGCAACAGAAGTAAGACACGAGAGAGAGGGGTGGGTTGATTGCATCTTCTTGGACTACAAGAAGGCCTTTGACACAGTTCCTCACAAGAGATTAGTGCAGAAGCTAGACTGCAGTGGTTCCCAAACTTTTTCAGCTTGTTACCCAATTTAACATGCCACATAAAGCATGTTACCCCTTTCACAAAATGTTGTTATTATTGATATATATGGCTAAATTAAAACACTTGAGATATTTTCTTTTATTTATTGTATTTGAACATTGTGCATCTCTAATGACTATTACCAAAGATGTCAAGAACATCAGTGGGATGGATGGAGTTGCATACTTGAAGCTAGTTTAGGAATTCTTGGCTTCATACCCGCTTATGTCTACCTCGGCTGATGCTCACAGATAAACTGACAGTGTGAAATAGAGGCAGCCTCAGGAAGTGAGTGACGCATACTGGACAGGTCGATCTGGGCTACTGAGTGACTTTTGTCCTGAAGCATACTTGTCAAAATACTTTTGGGTTTCCACACACTTAGCTATATATTTCTTCTTTTCTAATACTGTATATTAGTTTTTGATGTTTATTGTTATTTGGTTTAACTTTATTACTTACTTATAATAGGTTTACTTTACAACTTTATATACTAAGACAAAGTTAACAATAATCCTCATACCGGGTACCGCATTGTTTTCTTGATTTTCAGAATTCATAACTTTTTTTCTGTCACCCCTCCATTACCCCCCAAAAATGGTTAAATTACCCCCAGGGGGTAATTTACCCCCAGTTTGGGAACCACTGAGCTAGAGGATGAGGCTCATATAACAGGAAGGGCACTGCAGTGGATCAGAGAATACCTGACAGGGAGGCAACAACGAGTCATGGTACGTAATGATGTATCACAATGGGCACCTGTGACGAGCGGGTCCCACAGGGGTCGGTCCTAGGATCAGTTCTATTTTTGGTATATGTGAACGACATGATGGAAGGGTTAGACTCAGAAGTGTCCCTGTTCGCAGACGATGTGAAGTTAATGAGGAGAATTAAATCAGATGAGGACCGGGCAGGACTTCAAAGAGACCTGGACAGACTGGACACCTGGTCCAGCATCTGGCTTCTCGAATTTAATCCCGCCAAATGAAAAGTCATGAAGATAGGGGAAGGGCAAAGAAGACCGTAGACAGAGTATAGGCTAGGTGGCCAAAGACTGCAAACCTCGCTCAAGGAAAAAGATCTTGGAGTGGGTATAACACCGAGCATGTCTCCGGAAGCACACATCAACCAGGTAACTGCTGCAGTATATGGGCGCCTGGCAAACCTGGGAACAGCGTTCCGATACCTTAATAAGGAATCGTTCAAGACACTGTACACCGTGTACGTCAGGCCCATACTGGAGTATGCAGCACCTGTTTGGAACCCGCACTTGATAAAGCACGTCAAGAAACTAGAGAAAGTGCAAAGGTTTGTGAAAGGTTGAAGGAAATTGGCCTGACGACACTAGAGGACAGGAGGGTCAGGGGAGACATTTTAACGACATATAAAATACAGCGCCGAATAGACAAGGTGAACAAAGACAGGATGTTCCAGGGAGGGGACACAGAAACAAGAGGTCACAATTGGAAGTTGAAGACACAGATGAGTCAGAGAGATATTAGGAAGTATTTCTCTAGTCATAGAGTTGTCAGGCAGTCGAATAGCCTAGAAAGTGATGTAGTGGAGGCAGGAACCATACATAGTTTTAAGACGAGGTATGATAAAGCTCATGGAGCGGGGAGAGAGAGGACCCAGTAGCAACCGGTGAAGAGGCGGGGCCAGAAGCTAGGACTCGACCCCTGCAACCACAAATAGGTGAGTACAAATAGGTGAGCACACACACACACACACACATACACACACACACACACACACACACACACACACACACACACACACACACACACACACACACACACACACACACACACACACACACACACACACACATGGGGCCAGGAGCTTGGACTCGACCCCTGCAACCTCAACTAGGTGAGTACACACACACACACATACACACACACACACACACACACATAGCGTTTCGTTACCTCAGTAACGAATCGTTCAAGACACTGTATACCATGTACGTCAGGCCGATATTGGGGTATGCAGCACCAGTTCGGAATCCACACCTGGTCAAGCACGTCAAGAAATTAGAGAAAGTGCAGAAGTTTGCAACAAGACTAGTCCCAGAGCTATAGGGATTGTCCTACGAGAAAAGGCTAAGGGAAATCGGAATGACGAAACTGTAGGACAGAAGGGTTAGGGGAGACATGATAACGACATATAAAATACAGCTAGAAATTGACAAGGTGGACAAAGACAGGATGTTCCAGAGATGGGACACAAAAACAAGGGGTGACAGTTAGAAGTTGAAGACTCGATGAGTCAAAGGGATGTTAGGAAGTATTTTTTCAGTCATAGAGTTGTCAGGTAGCGGAATAGCCTAGAAAGTGACGTAGTGTAGGCGGGAACCATACCTAGTTTTAAGACGAGGTTTGATAAAGCATGTGGAGCAGGGAGAGAGAGGACCTAGTAGCAATCAGTGAAGAGACAGGGCCAGGAGCTATGAATCGAACCCTGCAACCACAAATAGGTGAATACACACACACACTCACACGCCTGAAGCACGCATCAACAGATTAACCGCCGCAGCAAATGTGAGACTGGCAAAATTTAAGGGTAGCTTTCAGTAACCTCTGTAAAGACGCTCATATGCGATATATGTCTATACAAGGCATATATCGAGACCGTCTTGGAGTATGCAGCTCCAGTATGGTGCAGAGTTTTGCTACAAGTCTCAGAGCTGAGGGGCATGAACTATGAGGAAAGGATAGAAGAGCCAAACCTGACAAGATTATAGGACAGAATCGAAGGTGACATGATTACGACGTTCAAAATACTGAGAGAAATTGACAAGGTGGACATAGTTTGAGAGTCGGGTCTCAGGTACACGAGGTCACAGCTGTGAGGAAATACTTCTTGAGCCTTAGCATGGTCAACAAGTAGAACGATCTAGACAGGGAAATGGCAGACGGGATCCATACATAGTTTTAAGAATAGGTATGATAGGTCTCACGCAGAGAGGAGAGTTAACACAGATGACGCTGGGCAGGCAAAAGTCTCTCATTGCTGGTGACCAGTACGTTATAGTAAACATGGCAGCCATCTTGGATATATATGGAATCCTCCAACTACCATCCCTGCGAACATGAAGGCATAAAAAGTGACTTCCGTAACCTAAAAAATTTATCAATAAATGTTATTAAAAACTCATTATTTATACTGAGTTTCATGTGTTTCGTAATTGTGGAAGATCAGCGGCAACCTTGGTAGTCATCTTGGATTCCTCAATTTCCTTATGGGTGACAATGGTGACTCGCTGGATTATGAACCAAGGACGCCTCCGGGGTTCACCCTCAGCTTATAACAATTATGCACCATAAAATTCCAGGTTCATCCGTCTTGTCCCCAGACTTAAACTTTAATCCCATCATCAAGATCGCAAGACTACATTAGGGTTAAAATTCCAAATGAATCGCCGTATTTTCAAGGATACTTCTTTGGAGTCCCACAAACCCTCGTTAAAATGAAATATTGAGATTTCTGGCCATATTTCACTTAAAATGCAGTTCAGGGAATGAATGATAATATAATTATTTTTACATTGTTGCTGATCTCGTATTTTATTTTTTCGTGATTTGTGTGTCTGGGTCCCTGTGATGTATGCCAGTAAACTGTAATCTCTCCACTTTGACAGTATACGAACTAGTATACACCCTGATATTATTTTCATAACACGAGTGATCATGTAGCTTGCATATCGTAAGCACAATTTTTTTTTCTACGTTCATAGGCGAAATGTAATTTGTGTGTTTGCTCTGCTAAATAAATGCTTCTTGTATATGTATAATTTACTTTGTAAATTATACATATACAAGAAGCATAACTATAGTAGTATAATTTACTAAGTATAATTTCCTTAGTAAATTATAACTTGATGGGATGTACAAGTAAAGCTCGGTTACTTAGATATAGTAAGTAGGATTAATTATAATATTAAAATAGTGTGTGCGAGGCCTGGTCATGGACTGATCCGCGGGAGCGTTGACCCCCGGGACATCCTCCAAGTATACTCCAGGTAAGGCACAGTTAGTCAGCCAGAGTACCAACATATAAATGCGGGACTGAGGGTCGGCGGAAAGGAGGGAGTACCGGCAGCCCATCTGGACTTCCAAATTGAACAATTTCTGGACAAAAATTGAACATTTTCGGAGCAAAACTTGCCTTTTTCAGGAGAGATTTTTTGATAATCCATTATTTTGATAATCCTTTATTTCTTCTTTCATCTTTCATTATCCTCTTCCCTCTCATTACGTCCCAAGTCTTCCCCACTTTCCTTTAACTCTTTCCCCCTGACCTCCCTGCCTCTAACCACCTACTCAGATCGTTATATATATATATATATATATATATATATATATATATATATATATATATATATATATATATATATATATATATATATATATATATTTTATATGTATTTTATTACATAATATGGTACAAAAGATTTAAGAGATACATTGTTGATATAAAGATGGCATATACAGTATATGAGATGTACATGAGATACATGTCTAGTACATGGTGTTATGTGTTTGTCATTGATTATAATGCGAAAATCTTTTCCAGCTCCTCAGAGCTGGGGCGCGTGCCCAAGATACATCAGGCATTACCCCTCTGAACAGCAGCATTAAGTCGCTGGAACAGAAAACCAGCTACCCTGGGATCCCTAGTTACCCTGATGAGTATTTTGCCTAGCTCCTTAAGGAACTTAGATGCACTCTTTTCCCATGAGCCAAGGGCCTCCTAGCCTATGGGAACAAACCTATATACATATATATCTTACAAGCCGCCCCACCCAACACACTACTCACTGACACTTGCCTCATTCACATTATTACCACACACAGCTGATAAGTTTCCACACTTTAAATTATTTATGTACAAACGTTAATAAAAAGTTAAATCATACTAGATATAATTAATTGTAAATATAACTGCCGTTATACCATTGTAAATAAATTACTTATTTTTTGTACTCATTCATTTCAGTATTGATGTTTTCTCTTTTATTAAAAAAAATATCCCAAGTAAAGTAGATTAATTGTCCTTAAATTAATTTTGCATACATTTCACCTCGTATGAGATGTACTTACGATCGTAAGAGATATACTCAGAGTACCTACGATCGTAAGATATATATTCAGAGTACTTACGAATGCAAGTGTAACCAAGATGCGCTCCGGTACTAAAGTATTTACGATCGTTAGAGATGTACTCTTAGCACTTTCGGAATCTATCGTGAGTTATATTTACACTTAGCCCCTTTCCCTATTGCCCGTATTTCCTCCTCTTATCCCCTTCCCATACCCCCATCCCTTCTACTTCGTCTGCTTTCTCCAACACTTTCATCGCCACTCCTCCCATACTTCTTTTCATCCTACCCATCCGTTTCCTTACCAAAGAGAAAATTTACTTAAACTTGTACTTTGAGTGACACCTTTACGACCCCCATCCATTTAAGATAATCATCCTCTCTTGCCTATTCTTAGTCTTTACTTGCCCCTACCCTTTCCTCCACCTTCCCTTTTCCTTTTTCCTAAACTTCTGCTCTTATCTCCTTGCTCTCCTCATTCCCCACCCTTTCCCACAATTCTCTCCCTTACCCTTTCCTCCTACCCTTCCCCTAATTCTTTCTCAATACCCTTCTCTTCTTCAGTTTCCCCTACCCATCCTCCTACATTTTCCCTTTCCTTTTCCCTACTTCCACGCCCGGTTATAAACCTACTCTAAATTCATATTTGTGAAGCTCTTCTATGCTCCACTTGTTTACACAAAATTAGTATAATGCTTATTCTACATTTCCATTTTTGCGTAGCAAACATACACAAGAGAACCTTTTGCTGTACTCTCCTAATCTCAACTGTCTAGATAAAATTAAGAGTAGCTAGATTTTAGCTTGTCCTTCTAAACAGATTGCCTCGATAAAAAATTGTTATGGGAGGTCTCTCCTTACATTGTTTATCGAGGTTCTCTCTCTCCATCTGAAGCAATCTCTATGACTGACGCTCTCTACTTCATTCATATTCATAGTGACGATGCTGGGACACCAGTATGATGACCCTGTGTTAAAAAAAAAGGAAACAAAGGTGGTAAAGCTGCCATCACTTCTCGTAGAACATCCACTTTTCTTTGCTGTCGCCAAAGGAATTTCTTTGATGCTGGTGAAGGGGGATGTCTTGATCTAAGGAAATGGATTTATCCATTCCCCTTCCTTGGATAGATCCTGACTGCCTCCTATTTTCGCACTCACTGTGTTACCCATACGGATTTATCGTTCCCTGAAATGTAAGAATACTTTTGTGTGGTCAGTTGATGAAAAGCTTCACTAGCGAGTTATTATATGAGTAAAATGGACTTCAGGAGAATTTTTTCTGTTTCTCATGTTTTTCAAAACACAATACTTCTCACGACTTGATAATATTTCCAGACGGACCGAAAAGACTTCTCGTTTGATCTTGAATTTGTGGGTTAGTTGTGAATTGTTCCTGCCAGGGGAGTGTGATTTATTTCCGTCATGCGGAGCGCTTTCTTGTGGTTTGCCTCACTTCCCTTCTACCCCATCAAAAATACTTCAGTCCATAAAATATGGGTTATAGTAAACTCACATTGTATATACAGTGATGTATATGTGCCTCTCTATACATATGCACCCTGGATGACTCTTAAGTGATCTCTCATCAAGATAGATGAACTGATGCTGCTGACGGGAACTTTAACCGAGGAATTCAAATTATTCTCTCGTTACTATAATCCAACCTTATTGTCTCCATATCCCCAGGCGTTGTATGATTCCTGATATAAAAATAATAATATTTTGCGACCTCATTCATTTAAAACAGTTTATGCTTTTTTCATTAGCATAACTTTAAAGTCCGTTAGAGTTACAAACTATTTGTGTAATTACAATTAGAAAAAACAGCGTTCGAAGCGTAAGTTTTAGTCAGGAGATTTATTCCAGTCATGATTCTGCCATACCTGGTTACCTGGAGGTTATTCCGGGGATCAACGCCCCCGCGGCCCGGTCCACGACCAGGCCTCCCGATGGATCAGGGCCTGATCAACTAGGCTGTTACTGCTGGCCGCACGCAGTCCGACGTACGAGCCACAGCCCGGCTGATCCGGCACCGACTTGGAATGGTTTCGGGGGTCAACGCCCCTGCGGCCCGGTCTGTGACCAGGACTCGCTGTGGATCAGAACCTGATCACCCAGGCTGCTACTGCTGGCCACACGCAAACCGACGTACGAACTACAGCCCGGCTGGTCAGGTACTGATTCTAGGTGCCTATCCAGAGCCTTTCTCAAAACACCCAGGGGGCTATTGGTAATCCCCCTTATGTATGCTGGGAGGAGTTGAACAGTCTAGGGCCCCTGAGCGTTTATTTCTGCATATTTTAATAATTTTGGTTCGTGTATTATAAAAATCTCAGAATTTTAAATAAAAATAGACATAGTACTTCTTATTTGTAAGATCGCTTTAGCTCGCACACCGACACCAAATATCAGAATGAAATTGAAAGTTTATCAAGAGTAGAAGTGTTGTTGTTGTTGATACAATGAGACACTGAAAAGCCTTTCCTGCGTCCTGGAGCTTGTCAACTACCAGGAGCTTGGGAAGAGAAGAGAAAACCTCCATATCTTCCCCTTCTTACATAATGATTTCCATAGTCTTTATGATACACTGAATAATTCTTACTGGTTCTCCCATCTGATATTTTTGTCTCTAGCCATCCAATGGTCAATAAAGGAGTTGTCTTCCTAAATCCATCGTTGTTTTTCACTTTGTTAATTTCAACTAATTTCTCTACAAACGCTATTGAGGTCAGGCTAAGTTAGGTTGGACTAGATCAGTGTGATAGGATTAGGTTAGGTTAAGCTTGGCTAGGCTTGGTTAACGTCAAATTACCAGATTTAACCAATGAAAAAAATACATTAACATCATTAAATGTAATAATTCATAAAGGCGAGAGTATGTATTGGTGAATCACTAAAAAAAAAAATATTTTTTGTGGGTTATGTTAAAAAATAGAATGACAGCTTGTTCCTTGCCCTTAAATATTAACCAGAACGTCCAATATCCTTCAGTTTCATAAGTGCTGATGATACTTAAAACACTGATTGCTTCATTTTAATATAACTTGTCTGGCAGCTACGGACTAATATGGTTTTATTGCGCTTTAGAAACTATGGTGCCTCTAGAAATTTTATGTGAATTTAGGTGTTTTCTTTATTGCATTTTAAAACGTGTGGAGCCTTTAATGAAACTGAGAGGCGCAAGAGAAGCGAGACCAATAGAAGTTGTGTGTATATCGTAAACTATGGAGACAGCTCCCCTCATCTTTCTTTCTCTCTGTCTCTCTCTCTTTTACACAGGGTTCTACAAGGTTAGGTTTAGGGTTCCTAATTTTATTTACAAGCTAAGAGCTGTTACCTACATCTCTGTTTCTCTCTCTCTCTCTCTCTCTCTCTCTCTCTCTCTCTCTCTCTCTCTCTCTCTCTCTCTCTCTCTCTCTCTCTCTCTCTCTCTCTCTCTCTCTCTCTCTCTCTCTCCACCCTCCCAACCACAACTGATAATAAAACCAACATGACAAGGTGACTGGAGGATGAAGAGCGGACTCTAGAGTCCAATATGGTACTCATATTTCCATATCAAAGCGATGCTGCAGAGCCAACTTTCTCGTCTCCTCGTGGCCATTAGCATATCAAATGGAGTGCCGAGCTATTCCCTATTTTCCTTAACTTGTGTTGAGGAAACACGTTATTAAGTAACAGACCAAATGAGATATGAGTTTGTGTCAGATTTCAAGACGGGAGCAGTTTGTCTCTCTTTGTCTGAGTAGATATGAAAGGAGATAGACAATGAGAGACAAGGCTTAAGGGAAGAGGTATCTCGTGTGTGTGTGTGTGTGTGTGTGTGTATATATATATATATATATATATATATATATATATATATATATATATATATATATATATATATGTCGTGCCGAATATGTAAAACTGGTCAATTAGCAAGAACTCATTTAAAATTAAGTCCTTTCTAAAATTTTCTCTTATACGTTTAAAGATATATTTTTTCATTAATGTTGATGTAAAAATTTATAATTTTGCACCAAAAGTAACTTAGAAAACTTACCTAACCTTATTATAACATCGACAATTTATTTTAGCCTAACCCAACTAAATATATTTTAGATTTGTTTACAATAATTTAATACTAAACAAACACAGTGAAATATATTTTTTCTGTTAGGTTCAGAATGATTTTGGCGAAATTATTGCATACACAAATTTTCACTTGTCCTATATGGCAAGTTGAGCGCTGCTATTTAATCCAAGATCGCAAGTTCTGCCTATTCGGCACGACATATATATATATATATATATATTATATATATATATATATATATATATATATATATATATATATATATATATATATATATATATATATATATATATATATATATATATATATATATATATATATATATATATATTATGAAAGCTTTGTCTCTCTGCGTTCCTTACGATGACTTCATGGGAGCTTCTGATAACTTACCTTTCTGCCTTTCTCCTGAAGGCTTCAGGATGTCAGTCTTCTTGCCTCCCATTTTAAAAGATTCATATGACTTTCAGGGCATCTGCCTCTGCCTCTCTCCTGAAGGCTTCAAAGAATCCCTAGGGCGTCCGCTTCTCGTCTTTCCTTCTGAAGGCTTCAGGATCCCGGTAATGAGGCTCCGTCGCCTTCAGCAGCCTCGACCACACCTTTGGTACCCCGTCAGGCAGGTGATGCAATTAACCACAAGCCAGGGATTACCCTCCAGCCCTGGAATTAAAACTGTACCTGCCTGGGCAACGCTTAATGTATGGGGGGGATGGGGAAAGAGGAGGAAGAAGAAAGAGAAAGAGGAGGACGAGGAGGAGATTGAGGAAAAGAAAGAAGGAGGAGGAGAAGGAAAGGAGGAGGATTAAAGAATGAAGTTAAGGAGTGAAACAAGAGAATAGGAGGGGAGAAATGGGAGATTGAGGAGAAAGGGAGACAAGGAAATTGAAGGGATAGAGGTAAACGGAAAGATGGAAGATAAGGCGAAACGAAGAAAGGAAATAGAGAGAGAGAGAGAGAGAGAGAGACAGAGAGAGAGAGAGAGACAGACAGACAGATAGACAGACAGACAGACAGACAGACAGACAGACAGACAGACAGACAGACAGACAGACAGACAGACAGAGACATTCAGACAGACAGAGACAGATAAATGGTGGGAGAAGAAACAGAAGAAAGTGTTTAAGGGGTGCGAGGTAGAGCTTGAAGAAGACGGGAGGAAGGGGCACAAAATAGAAGGGAGGGAAGGTGGGAGAGAAAAATAGGGAGAATGGGAGAAAGGGTAAGGGATAGAGTTTGGGGAAAATGAGGAAGAAGGAAAGATGGCACTGAGGAAAGAATGAGAGGACGAAATGGTAGAAGGCAATTAAGGGAGGAAGGGAACGGTAAAATAGGACGTAGAGAAGGAGAGGAAAAAGCATAATGGGATAATGGGATGAAGGGATGAAGGGAAGGATTATAAGCCTTGTGTTGACGGTTAACGCACGAAGAACGCCCTGCTGGTGCACCAAGTAAACACCCTATTACAGCTTGAAATGAACGTCCTTTCAGCGCAGGAAGTGAACGTAACTTGAATAACAGCGAGCACATTTTTAAGAATGTTATTCTTCGCTAGGTTCGGGATATGAATGAACCAACGCCGATATCTCATTGGCCATGCCAGAGAACTTCAAGACTAGTTTCATAAGCCCAGTAGACCACGACCGCACGATCTCCTCGTAAGTGTGTAGTGCTGGTATTGTCCTCTTGCGGGAAATAATGACCTTAAATTTACTCGTTGTTATTCGAGTCTTTGAACTTACCTAAAACATCTCGCTGCTGTGAGCATCCTGCAAGAGTCAATGAAATTGCCGCAGTGTCGCAGGGTTTTGAAGCAATCATGACCCCCTTTACTAATATTTTAATCTTTCATATGATTTTTTATCGCTGTTATTCCCATTTTTATCTAATAATTTCACCAACCTTAACACATAAATCTTAAATTCGAACCTGACTTCTTTGCAGTCCCATTTATCATATTTTCTCCCTTTAGCTAACCTTTTTTTTCTAACAAATGTTCTTATTTTCAATTATTCACTCACTTTCACTAAAATTTTACTTATTTTTATCCCCTTTTCCTTATATTTTATATTCATCTTTATCATACACCAGCTACCGCTATATATCGATCAGACATCACTTGCTCAAACAATCATTTACATCCAAGAGCTCTCAACATACTATCAAGTAGCATAATGTTGCCTCTCGTCCTACCTTGCATACCTATCATTTTTCTTTATGAATTGTGTGTTGCCTATTACCAACCACTTTCTAAACAAAGTTCTATTAAAGTTTCACAATTGTCAATTACCTCAGGTACTCCAAACTTTCCTGCTGCACCTTCCACAACATTGTTTCCACTTTTGCAATAAAGTCTCCCAAACAACTATTCTCTTGGCTCAAAATTCCCTAAGCATTCACTTAACACTTCCCAGAACCACATCCATTACACTTACCTGACCTCCAGGAGCATAAACACTGAATATTACCCACTTCTAACATCGCACTTTTATTTCAAAATTCACAATTCTTGATTTTAAACATTTATACACATCTTTTGTTTTCATAATTGTTCATTTGACATTACTACAATGCCTTCCCTAGTTCTCCCTTTCTCGGATACACCTAACTTAATTCTTTTAACTCCTTCCCATTCAAACTTATGCTCCCCTTTATGTTTGTTCCCCTCAGCTGTAGGACATCCGAGTACTGTGGAGGCTTCAGACCAGGGCATCCAGTGCAAAAGTTTGTCGTTATATTATCCACTCTGCAGAAGAGGATCCGATAAGGGGGGTCAAAATATAAAGATCAATTAATCTCCTGAGTTTCTGTCTCCACGAGGGTTATTATTGAGCATTGACAAATGTTCATGACACCTTAGTTATTCATCGCAAACCATATTTATATTCGAATCACCTGTGTCACTCATTGACAGATTGCAAAATCATGCCTTTGTAAAATTTAAATTCTGAGTTACTAGGACGCAAGAGTGACAAAATAGTGTTATGCTAAACAAAGTGTGAGGTGAGTAGTTGTGCATTCCAAAAACACGAATTTTTAGCATGAAATAGGTTACATTAGCTATCCTCTTCATGGTGTAGTTGAGAGTGAGATGGATTCTATTCAAATGGGTCGTGTTCGAGGCCAATGCAGTGCTCTCTCTCTCTCTCTCTCTCTCTCTCTCTCTCTCTCTCTCTCTCTCTCTCTTCATCCTCTTGCTTTTTTAAAGACACGCTATAATTTGAGACTAAGGGAAAGTTTTGATAGCGGTCTCTCGTGCAGAGGTTCAGCTGTGGGTGGAATACATCGCGACGGCACAGCACTGCTCAACTTTCAAACAAACCCGGAAAAAGCAAGATACGAGAAGTTATTAAGAGAAAGTTGTCAGGGTAGCTGAATAGTCGTAAAAAAATAAAAAAAAACATAGAAGGAAATATAAAAAAATTCAAAGCAAAGTAACGAAAGAGTTAATTGCTAGAAATGATATAATGATGGAGCTCAGAACCCGCATGGTCATACAGCAACCGGGAAGGAGGGGGGGGTGAAATGGTCATCAAGTTTGTTCCAAGGAAAGAGGAGACAGGTGTAATTCCTTAGATCAAGAGCCCTTACCACCTTGCTGCACTGAAGTGGGAATAATACATTTTATTCTGGAACAAGAATTTTAAGGTTAAAGATCGTAAAAGTTTCTTAAAATATAAATACACCTCCAGTACACAATGGAAAATACACTTCCCATACATAGTGGAAAATACTCCTCCATTACACACTATATTCCTTTGAGAATGATGAGAAAATATCTAATCCTAAAAGTTTAATGGTGGCATAGAAGGGAATAAACATTTTTGCATCTAGAGGACGGTGCCCTGCAATAAATAAAATAATAATCATCGCTTTATTAATTATTTAACTTAAGTCCTATTTTGTTGGTGATGGGCATTAAGCGAGTAAAAAAACAAAATTCTTAATGCAGAGGAAATGTTTTAGACGACGTTTCGCTCAGGATTGTGCTTAACTGGTCCGAAATGAAATGATAAAATTCAATGCATTATTAAAAAAATGTCTGACCGTATTACAAGTCTTCATAATCAGTCTTGTTTGAGAACAAGTCAACATCGTTCAACCAGTTTTAGAAGTATCAACTCCTCTACCTTAATCCCGGTCCAGCTCCCCTGCGCTGCCCTCTTGCTTCTTGAATAATATTTACATGTAAAACAGAATAATTAACTAATACAAAACCACGGTGAAAAATGGAAAAATTCCAAGCAGTTTCGTGATTTCTCACATTATCAAGGAGAATGTGAGAAATCATGAAAGCATTTGGAGCTTCACTATTTTTTTCTGTGGTTATTTTGCATATTGTGATATCATCTGTTTACTGTGATTTTATCGACACTGTAGCCCCCAAGGATGAGACCACGGCCCAAGCACTAAGAGACAAGCATCCAACCAGGGACACCATAGCCATCAACAACAACCCTGAGGAAGACCCCATCACTGAACAATTAATTTTGCCAGAATCGGAAGTCTATAAGGCGATCGTGTCATTTCCAGCAGGATCTGCAGGAGGTTACACTGGAATTCGACCTCAGCACCTCAAAGAGATGGTAAATCCAGTACTCGGTGAATCTGCATCAGTTCTTCTCACCGAGTTAACAACTTTCGTCAACAATTGCCTGGCTGGGCGAATCCCAGAAAAAATTAAACCTTTCTTTTTTGGAGCCTCACTATGTGCATTGAAGAAGAGGGATGGGGGAATCAGACCCATTGCGGTTGGAAACACTCGTTGCCAAAGCAGCAGTGAGAAACATTCGCCTAGAAGCTGCCACTTTACTCCAGCCACACCAACTGGGCTTTGGGGTCTCTCAAGGCAGTGAAACCGCAGCTCATGCCACAAGGGCCTACATCAGGGACCTACCAGAAGACAAGGCCATGGTCAAACTTGATTTTAGAAATGCCTTTAATATGGTGAAGAGAGATGCTGTCTTGCCAGCTGTTCGGGATAGGTTCCCCAGTCTTTTTCCCTTCATTTCAGCCGGCTACAGCAAACCCTCCATTCTTTTGTTTGGAGAACATGAAATTCAATCATCAGAGGGTGTTCAGCAGGGTGACCAACTCTCTCCACTTCTCTTCTGCTTGGCAGTAAGAGAACTAACTTCCAGCCTAGTCAGTGAGGTCAATATCTGGTACCTGGATGACGGCACTCTGGCAGGTACTGAAGAGTCCCTGGAGGGGGACCTACAATTGGCAAAAACACTGGGAAAAGACATGGGACTCATCCTCAATCCCTCCAAGTGTGAAACCATCACAGCAAACCAGGAAATAATCAATGCTGTGCGAAGAATCCTCACGGAAGTCTCTACTACCACTTCATCCAACAGTACCCTCTTGGGAGCACCGCTGGGTCACCAGGCCATCGACACTGTCCTCAGGGACAAATTGAATGACTTGACGAGAATGGAGGAGAGAATAAGCGATCTTGTTGCCCATGATGCTCTGTATCTCCTCACAAGGTGTCTTACTATGCCAAGACTCACTTACTTCCTGAGGTGTGCACCCTCTTTTGACAACCCAACACTCGATGAATATGACACACACCTGAGATCAACTTTTAAGAAGACACTGAACCTGTCACTAGAGGATCAGCAATGGGATCAGGCAACCCTCCCAGTCACACTGGGAGGTATAGGGGAGCGCAAAGCAATGCATGTTGCTTTACCTGCTTTTCTGTCTTCGTGTTTGGCTTCAGGTGCATTAGTCAAGAAGATAGTTCCAGAACACTTGAGAGACGTGGTAGGAGCTCAAGACCCAGGTTTACTGAAGCAGCGATTCGGTGGGACACCCTTACAGACTCCTCAAGTAGACCAGCTCCTCCCAAAGAGCACAAACAGTCCCACTGGGACAAACCGATCATGGAAAAAATCGCTAACACAATGCTCTCTAATGCTTCAGGAAAGGACAAAGCTCGTCTCCTGGCAGTGAAGGCACCACACTCAGGAGATTTCCTGTTAGCTGTTCCCAATTCCTCCCTGGGCACCCGTCTCGACCCACAGGCCATTCGGATTGGTGTTGGTCTTCGCCTAGCTGCCCCCATCCTCTCCGAACATAGGTGTATTTGCGGCAGGGCGACAGCTGATCAATTCGGACTTCATGGTCTCGTGTGTCACACAGCAGAAGGGAAGTATGTCAGACATGAGGAGGTCAATGACATCATAAAGAGAAGCCTCGCCACAGCCCGTTGCCCAGCTCAACGGGAACCCCAAGTACAGAGGTCTGATGGAACTCAAAAGCGTCCTGATGAAGCCACTATGCTACCCTGGAAGGATGGAAAGCAAATTGCCTGGGACTACACCTGTGCCACCACATTGGCAGACACCTACTTGCCATACTCCGTAGTGGAAGGGGGTGGAGCTGCCAGCCACAGGGAGACCCAGAAGATCCGAAAATATGAAGACCTTCCCCCTTCCTATAACTTCATTCCAATAGGATCGGAGACCCTTGGAGCATGGGGTAAATGTGCTCTAAAGTTCCTTAAAGAGCTGGGTGAAAAGCTCATCATAGAAACCAAGGACCACAGGGCGACCAGCTTCCTCTTTCAGAGACTCAGTGTTGCGATCCAGAGAGGAAATGCCTGCAGCATTCTGGGCACGCGACCCACCACAAGGGAGCTGGATGAAGTATTCTAGATGTAGATGTTTTACTTTCTGTTGTATTTTTGTGAATGTTTGGCCAATGTATTTTGTCTTTAAATAAAACATACTTGAAATATAGGGGATGGTAGGAGAAAATTCTCAAACAGCTTCAGGGAGAACCTTGAGTTTTCCCTGAAGCAGGTTTATTCTTTTCTCTCAGGATGAGGGTCCCCAGGACAGTTGTAGATATGGTACCGCCCTATATATATATATATATATATATATATATATATATATATATATATATATATATATATATATATATATATATATATATATATATATATATATACATATATATATGTATATATATATATATATATATATATATATATATATATATATATATATATATATAT
>NC_091300.1:28034544-28134544 GCF_038502225.1 Cherax quadricarinatus | reverse complement strand
TTTGGTGCAAAATTAAAAATTTTTACATGAACATTAATGAAAAAAATATATCTTTAACTGTATAAGATACTATATGTATATATATATATATATATATATATATATATATATATATATATATATATATATATATATATATATATATATATATATATATATATACAAAACAACCATTGTGAAAGAATAGAGAAATTCCAAGCGCTTTCGTGACTTTTCATATTATCAAGGAACATTGTTCCTTGATAATGTGAGTAGTCACGAAAGCGCTTTTAATTTCTCTATTCTTTCGCATTGGTTGTTTTGCATATTCTGAAATCACCTGTTTACTGTGATCTCATTGCATATGTATATATGTGGAAAATACTGTATATTTTCCGAAAATACACTGTATTTTGTATGTAAATTGATGGAATATATTGTAATTGATAAAAATTAATTTGTAAATAAAGAACCAGCGAGGAAAAAAGGATTTATGAGTTTTGGCTAGCAGTAATCTAAAACCAAGACAACAGTGTATTAGTGTTCGCAAAAAAGCTAACAGAATTCTTGGCTTCATATCTAGAAGTATAAATAACAGAAGTCTTCAGGCTGTTCTTCAACTCTGTATATCCTGGGTTACGCCTCATTTAGACTATGCTGCTCATTTCTGGTCACCGTATTACAGAATGGATATAAAGTCTCTGATCCATCAGGAGGCCTGGTCACAGACCGGGCCGCGGGGGCGTTGACCTCCGGAACTCTCTCCACGTAAACTCCAGCTAAACGTACAGAGGAGGATGACAAAGATGATACCATGTATCAGAAATCTTCCCTATGAGGATAGACTGAGGGCCCTGAATCTGCACTCTCTCGAAAGGCGTAGAATTAGGGGGGATATGATCGAGGTGTATAAATGGAAAACAGGAATAAATAAAGGGGATGTAAATAGCGTGCTGAAATTTTCCAGCCAAGACAGGACTCGCAGCAATGGTTTCAAGTTGGAAAAATTCAGATTCAGGAAGGATATAGGAAAACACTGGCTTGGTAATAGAGTTGTGGATGAGTGGAACAAACTCCCGAGTACAGTTATTCAGGCTAAAACGTTGTGCAGTTTTAAAAATAGGTTAAATAAACATGAGTGCTTGTGGGTGGGTGTGAGTTGGACCTGACTAGCTTGTGCTGCTGGGTCTGGTGCAGTGCTCCATCCTTGAGTGGAGATGACCAGACTGGGTGGGTCATTGGGCTAATTCGGGGGAGGGGGTCATTGGTCTAATTTGGGGGTGGGACATGGACCTGCTCTGCATGGGTCAGTAGGCCTGTTGCAGTGTTCCTTCTTTCTTATGTTCTTACGAGAGTGGTGAGTGTCGCTGGGGAAGGGGAGTCGCCATTGTTTTTTGAACTGGGCAAGTTAATGGAAATCAGAAGAATTTTCGCCACTCTAGAGGTTATATTGTGTTTAAAACCTTTCAAATAAGAGCCGAAATTGCTGGATTTGCAGTCCTGCAGAACATGAGAATTAGGCGACTGGACAGGACTCCGTAATTAGATGGGAATAGGATAAATTAACCCAGGTTATGTTTGTTTATGTTGAAATACTGGCCAGTATTTTCTTCATATTTTAGGCAGGGGTTTGTGTATGGCACATCAAGTATATCCAGACAAATTGGTGAGTGTTATTATTATAAATTCTCCTTCAATGTATATGTAGTTACTTATTAAATTTAGCATACAGTCTCATATTTATATTAATGTTGCACCAGAATTCCTGGTGATGTATATTTCGTTTGAAATTAATATAGGTCCAGAGTGACTTGTGGAGATATGAGTGGAGTAGGTATCGAAAGAGTACATTTTCTGCGACCTAGGATGTCCTAAAGTTCCTAAATGTCTCTGAAACCTTGATAAAGAATAATTATCTTCGTTACTTTTATAAAATTACTAGTATGTATCTAATGAGATTCATCCAGGTAATTTTAATTTTCCTTTATATATATGTATATATATATATATATATATATATATATATATATATATATATATATATATATATATATATATACAGAAATATATATATATATATATATATAAATATATATATATATATATATATATATATATATATATATATATATATATATATATATATATATATATATATATACATATATTGGGGAGGAGGAGTATGGAAGAAGTGAATGTTTTCAGATACTTGGGAGTTGACGTGTCGGCGGATGGATTTATGAAGGATGAGGTTAATCATAGAATTGATGAGGGAAAAAAGGTGAGTGGTGCGTTGAGGTATATGTGGAGTCAAAAAACGTTATCTATGGAGGCAAAGAAGGGAATGTATGAAAGTATAGTAGTACCAACACTCTTATATGGATGTGAAGCTTGGGTGGTAAATGCAGCAGCGAGGAGACGGTTGGAGGCAGTGGAGATGTCGTGTCTAAGGGCAATGTGTGGTGTAAATATTATGCAGAAAATTCGGAGTGTGGAAATTAGGAGAAGGTGTGGAGTTAATAAAAGCATTAGTCAGAGGGCAGAAGACGGGTTGTTGAGGTGGTTTGGTCATTTAGAGAGAATGGATCAAAGTAGAATGACATGGAAAGCATATAAATCTATAGGGGAAGGAAAGAGGGGGAGGGGTCGTCCTCGAAAGGGTTGGAAAGAGGGGGTAAAGGAGGTTTTGTGGGCGAGGGGCTTGGACTTCCAGCAAGCGTGCATGAGAGTGTTAGATAGGAGTGAATGGAGACGAATGATACTTGGGACCTGACGATCTGTTGGAGTGTGAGCAGGGTAATATTTAGTGAAGGGATTCAGGGAAACCGGTTATTTTCATATAGTCGGACTTGAGTCCTGGAAATGGGAAGTACAATGCCTGCACTTTAAAGGAGGGGTTTGGGATTTTGGCAGTTTGGAGGGGTATGTTGTGTATCTTTATACGTATATGCTTCTAAACTGTTGTATTCTGAGCACCTCTGCAAAAGCAGTGATAATGTGTGAGTGTGGTGAAAGTGTTGAATGATGATGAAAGTATTTTCTTTTTGGGGATTTTCTTTCTTTTTTTGGGTCACCCTGCCTCGGTGGGAGACGGCCGACTTGTTGAAAAAAAATTATATATATATATATATATATATATATATATATATATATATATATATATATATATATATATATATATATATATATATATATATATATATATGTATATATATATATATATATATATATATATATATATATATATATATATATTTATATACATATATATATATATATATATATATATATATATATATATATATATATATATATATATATATATATATATATATATATATTATTATTATCACACTGGCCGATTCCCACCAAGGCAGGGTGGCCCGAAAAAGAAAAACTTTCACCATCATTCACTCCATCACTGTCTTGCCAGAAGGGTGCTTTACACTACACTACAATTTAAACTGCAACATTAACACCCCTCATATATATATATATATATATATATATATATATATATATATATATATATATATATATATATATATATATATATATATATATATATATATGTCGTGCCGAATAGGCAGAACTTGCGATTTTGGCTTAAATAGCAACGCTCATCTTGCCATAAAGGACAAGTGAAAATTTGTGTATGCAATAATTTCGCCAAAATCATTCTGAACCTAACGAAAAAATTATATTTCACTGTGTTTACTTAGTATTAAATTATTGTAAACGCATCTAAAATATATTTAGTTGGGTTAGGCTAAAATAAATTGTTCTTGTAATAATAAGGTTAGGTAAGTTTTCTAAGATTCTTTTGGTGCAAAATTATAAATTTTTACATTTACATTAATGAAAAAAAATATATATCTTTAAACGTATAAGAGAAAATTTCAGAAAGGACTTAATTTTAAATGAGTTCTTGCTAACTGACCAGTTTTACATATTCGGCACGACATATATATATATATATATATATATATATATATATATATATATATATATATATATATATATATATATATATATATATATATATATATATATTATCTATATACATATATATATATATATATATATATATATAGATATATTTGATATATATATATATATATATATATATATATATATATATATATATATATATATATATATATATATATATATATATATGCAAAACAACCACTCTGAAAGAATAGAGAAATTCCAAGCGCTTTCGTGACTACTCACATTATCAAGGAACTATGAAAGTGAAGCATCCAAGGAAGCTATATAAGGGGTCGGCCAGCACCTCACTATCAGATCCCACAACGGTTAAACACGTGACGCGCGGCGAGCCAACTTGGACAGGTCCTTTGCAAAACTCACCCCCAAGCTATTTATTTGTCCAGTGTATTATTAAATTCTACCCAAATTCTATTAATTATAAATGGATCTAATTTATATAAACCAAAGGAAATATTCATATTATTGTCAAAACTGCTTTTTATGAAACAAGATTCAATTATATTCCTGTCGACCATGGACTTGCTTGATACTACTTTCTCAACTTTTTGAAAATCAATTGGATGGTTAAAATCTCTTACATGAATAAATAGAGCATTGGAATCTTGTCCAGTTCTAATGCTATATTTATGTTGTTTTAATCTTAGTTCGAGATTTTTACCAGTTTGACCGTAATAAACTTTATCGCAAATTTTACAAGGAATCTTATAGACACATCCATCAGCATTTTGGGGGGAATTCTTAATCAAAAGTTTTTTTTACTGTATCAAGATTTTTGAATACAACTTTAATATTAAAAGTCTTAAGAAGAGAAGGCATATCAACCAAGTTTTCATGGTAAGGGAGAACCAACATATTTTTAGTTGAATAAGGCTGGTTGCCCTTTTTTGGATTATAAAAAGTGTTCCTAGCAACTTTAAAAGATTTATCAATTACATTTCTTGGGTATTTTAAATCATTACCTATTTCATAAATTTTGGATATTTCCTCATCTATGAACTCAGGACTACAAATTCGTAAAGCTCTCAAAAACATTGATGAGAAAACAGACAGTTTGACTCTATCTTGATGCGAGGAATAATAGTGGACATAGGAACAGTTATTTGTAGGTTTTCTGTAAATTTTAAATTTGAATTCATTATTACCCTTAATAATTAAAACATCTAGAAAAGGCAATGAGTTATTTTCTTCAAACTCATTGCCTTTTCTAGATGTTTTAATTATTAAGGGTAATAATGAATTCAAATTTAAAATTTACAGAAAACCTACAAATAACTGTTCCTATGTCCACTATTATTCCTCGCATCAAGATAGAGTCAAACTGTCTGTTTTCTCATCAATGTTTTTGAGAGCTTTACGAATTTGTAGTCCTGAGTTCATAGATGAGGAAATATCCAAAATTTATGAAATAGGTAATGATTTAAAATACCCAAGAAATGTAATTGATAAATCTTTTAAAGTTGCTAGGAACACTTTTTATAATCCAAAAAAGGGCAACCAGCCTTATTCAACTAAAAATATGTTGGTTCTCCCTTACCATGAAAACTTGGTTGATATGCCTTCTCTTCTTAAGACTTTTAATATTAAAGTTGTATTCAAAAATCTTGATGCAGTAAAAAAACTTTTGATTAAGAATTCCCCCCAAAATGCTGATGGATGTGTCTATAAGATTCCTTGTAAAATTTGCGATAAAGTTTATTACGGTCAAACTGGTAAAAATCTCGAACTAAGATTAAAACAACATAAATATAGCATTAGAACTGGACAAGATTCCAATGCTCTATTTATTCATGTAAGAGATTTTAACCATCCAATTGATTTTCAAAAAGTTGAGAAAGTAGTATCAAGCAAGTCCATGGTCGACAGGAATATAATTGAATCTTGTTTCATAAAAAGCAGTTTTGACAATAATATGAATATTTCCTTTGGTTTATATAAATTAGATCCATTTATAATTAATAGAATTTGGGTAGAATTTAATAATACACTGGACAAATAAATAGCTTAGGGGTGAGTTTTGCAAAGGACCTGTCCAAGTTGGCTCGCCGCGCGTCACGTGTTTAACCGTTGTGGGATCTGATAGTGAGGTGCTGGCCGACCCCTTATATAGCTTCCTTGGATGCTTCACTTTCATAGTTCCTTGATAATGTGAGTAGTCACGAAAGCGCTTGGAATTTCTCTATTCTTTCAGAGTGGTTGTTTTGCATATTTTGAAATCACCTGTTTACTGTGATCTTATTGCATATATATATATATATATATATATATATATATATATATATATATATATATATATATATATATATATATATATATATATATATATATATGGGCATGAACATCCAACACGCTGATGTGAGCGTTTTAGTTTTAGATTGGAGTGAAGGGAAGAGGTTTCATGGCTAGACGTGCTATTAGAGTGTGTGCAAGGTAAAATTTATGGACGGATTCTGTGTAACTGATTAACCGGACTTGAATCCTAGAGGTGAAGAATAAAGCGGCTGGGCTCTGAAGGAAGGGTGCGGGTGTTGGGGTTTGAAGGGTCATCCGAACTGTGATTGTCAGTATACTTCTCGCAAGACAGTGACTAAATCATATAGTGTTTTCTTTGTCGGATCATTCTATCTCGGCCGAAGACTGCCAGGGTTATATGTGCTAAATGTTATAATATGATATACAAAAATCTTTGAAAATGTATACTGAAATATACATATATTTGTGCATACGTTTTACTGCATGAACTCAATGTAATTAAGATATATGGTGTAAAGAAATGAGTTATGTTCCTCTACCAACACTTTGTCCTTACAGATTATACAGCACAGGGAAGGGGGTGGAAAAATTCCTAAAAGTCCCCCTTGAAAGTTTTAATTGCCCAGCACGCCCAGGAGAAGAGCCTGATCTCTCAGTTATTTTATTTAACCTCAATAAAATACCAGATATAGAGAAAACTTTTCCAAGGTAAAAGAAAGTTTGGTGAATTATGGACTGTGGTTAGTGAAGGTGTAGATTATGATGCTTCGTGGTAACACCATAGGAGGAACATCAAAGGTAACTGCAAAGTATAAACATTAAAAGTATCTGCATAGTAAGAACATTAAAGCATCAAGAAACAATAACCTTAGAAGTAACAATATTACAAAAGCTTATAAATTAAGAGCACAAAAGGATAAAAATCAACAACATAACACGAACTTTAAAAATAACAACATAACAATAACATTAAAAGTAACACAACACTAGCATAGACAGTAACACTTGCCATAACAATAAGCTTACCACCCATCCACCCCCACCACCCCTCAATGACACCAGCCCTCGTCAATACACGCCCTGATGACAATATTCCAGTCGATACCAAACTGCTTCACCGAGACACTAGTGCCATCCACATCATGTTTTGCTCACCAAAGTTTTGCAGTTAAAGAACCTTAATTTGCAAACTTGGTGTATGTGATGGTTGAGTTGGGTTGTAGGGGGTTTGGGTGTAAGGGGTGGTGGGGACTTGGGTGTTGGGAGATGGGGTGGATGGAGTAGGTTGGGGTGCAGTGATTAGCAGTATGGGAGCTGAGTAGTAGAGAAGGTTATGTAGTATCGATCACAAGTCCCCACGGAGAATATTACAATACGAACCACACTGACTTTTCACATCTCGTGTACATTACAATATTTAATAGAGCACTATGGGGCAGAATCTGGATCTCCTAGGACCTAGCGGAAACTCGTTGCACTACTAAAACCACTAGTAGTAGAACACAATCATCTATATTGTATTCATATATATATATATATATATATATATATATATATATATATATATATATATATATATATATATATATATATATATATATATATATATATATATATATATATATATATATATATATATATATATATATATATATATATATATGAATACAAGACATGATTGTGTTCTACCTACTCCACTTAATAGTGGTTTTAGTAGTGCAACGAATTTCCGCTAGGAGGTCCAGATTCTGCCCTGTAGTGCTCTATTGAATGTTGTAATGTACACGAGATGTGAAATTTCAGTGTGATTCGTATTGTAATATATGAAGATATTGTCATGGAAAGCGCTAATAGGCACCACATGTTACGTTATACACAATCCTTCCTGTCACTTGTCCAATCCAGTGTTGTACCTGGAGTCCATCTGGATGGTAATACGGGGATCAACGCCCCCGTATCCCGGTCCACGACTTGGCCTCTCGGTGGATCAGGGCCTGATCAACGAGGATGTTACTGCTCGCAGCACGTAGTCCAACATGCGAACCACAGCCCGGTTGATCCGGCACTGACTTTAAGTATCTGTCCAGCTCCCTCTTGAAGGCATCCAGGGGCCTATTGGTGGGAGGTTGTTCAACAGTCTTGAGCCCAGGCACTTATGGTGTTTTCTCTTAGTTTACGAATGGCGCCCCTGCTTTTCATTGGGGGGTATTTTGCACCGCCTGCCCAGGCTTTTACTTTCGTAGGGAGTGAATTCTGTGTGTAGATTAGGGACCATTCCTTCTAGGATTTTCCAAGTGTAGATTATGATACATCTCTCTCGCCTGCGTTCCAGCAAGTACAAGTCAAATGCTTCCAAGTGTTCCCAGTAGCTGAGGTGTATGAAAGAACTTACACAGTGCTCGTCAAGGCATTATGCTGGGTAAGCGCCCTGGCACAATGCTGTGATGAAAATCAAATGCCTACCATAAAGGTGGGTCTTTATTCGTCAGCGCATTCTCTGGGTAGCAGCCGTTAGTATGACGTGTCGGCCTGCTGCCACACGTCACAGTGACTTCTCATTGCTCATGTGGCTGCCGTTGTGAGAGGAAGTATTGCAATGTTGTCTCTCACCCGCTCCATCTTTTGTCCAGTTCTCCCTTTGGTTTTGGGGCTATACATATTTGATTATGGGTAAAAGGAAGTCATTAACACCTGAAACTATAGCTCAAATCATAGGGCTTCACAAAGCTGGGCACCAGACGAAAGAAATAGTGGAGAATGTTGGGGTGTGTGAGCATTCAGTAAGGAGCTGGGTGCAGCGTTTCATGACTGGTGGTGGTATCCAGTTACCATCTGCCTATCCTCGGCCTGGCACCTCGAAGAAGACATCTGTTTGTATCTTAACTGTGTTAAGGTACGAGCTAAAATAATCACTTGGAGTGGGGTTGTCTTAACTACTATTGTTTGTCTTGTGAGGTTTGTACCTTCTTGTCCCTTTTAGATGGTATGCATGGCAACTGGTGTTGTAGCACTGTTTTTGGAGCACCGAAGAGTGGCACATTTCTGGGTGAAAGAATTTACGGGAGGGAGAATGACACACTCCTTTAGACAGGAGGTCATGACATTTTTTGGGATGCTCAAAATTGAATGTCCCAATTGTGTTTCCTGATATTCCATGCTTACAGATGCCCCAAATATAGAATGTGCACAATTTTGCTTTTGGTTGGGTAGAATTTTTGGTAGGTGTGTTCTCAATTTGTGCAGTTTCTAGACTGCACTGTAATCCTCGGTATCCAAGCCAGGGCCACCCCGTCCTGCTTCCAGGGAACTACTTTCCCCAGTAGAAGAAGAAGACTTCTCCACTACATCTGTAATGTGGGCTATGGTCTTGTGCAGTATTGGCTGTATAATTAAAGTTTTAGTGGTGACTGGTAGAGTTGCTAGCAGAGTCTGGACTGGTACTAAGGCTGGGGGCTGAGTCTGAGTCAGCACTGGGGCTGGGAGCTGAGTCTGAGTCAGCACTGGGGCTGGGGGCTGAGCCTGGGCCAGCACCAGTGCTGTAGGCAGTAGCGCTAGGACTGGAGGACTGGGGAATGGGTCTTGGTTAGCACTATATCTGGGGGTTGGGTTAACTGACGGCTTTGTTTCCTGTTTTTTTTTTTTTTTCAATGAGTGACTATATAGTTTCAAGCCATCTGTTGTGGTATGGGCATTCTGCATTTTTTGGTGCACTCCTCCTATCTCTTCCTCCCATGTTTTATATATCTTTGGTAGACTGTCCAAGAGTTTATCTCTATTTTCTTACTGATTTTTATTATTTATTACCCTCCTTAGTACCTTTCTAATACCTGTCCAAAGTTCTATATCTCTATTGCACAACCAGAAGCACCTTGCTAGCTCGAGGTCATATTTTGATGCAGTGTTTATTCTTGCACAAGAGATATGATGCTTGGAAAAGCACAGGTTGTATATAATCCTGGATTTCCTTCCAAGGATTTTTTTACATATCCCACAGGTATGCTGTACTGACATCCTGCCCATATGCTACGTCGGACTAAGCTGACAGGACACTCATGTAGAGATCGATTTTCACTACTACCTCTTTCCATAACTCCATCTTTCTAATAAATGAAAATATTACCTGCAGAATATGAAGTTGTTCATGTGTGTATGTCAATGTGACAGACTTATATAATGTTCTGGTGGTTGTGAATATTGAGGTTCCAAGTGGGAAATGGAACTTCATTAAAAATCACAGCAGGACCAAGGCTGCAACAAACACCATCACTAATGAATATCCAATTTATTGACATTTCGAATGTTTCTTGATCCACCATCAGAATGTAAAATATATTGCAATAACAGTAAGGCAACGATTTTAAAAACATTTAAAATCTGTCTTCATCATGAATTGAGCAACCCAACTAAGATAATTTAATCTATATGATTTACAACAGACCATTCATTTGTAGATATTTTAATTACAACGTCAATGGTTTTGAGACTTATGTGTATCATATACCAATATCCACTAGCCTAGGCTTAAACTATTTATCCTTTGTTCCAAATTTGTTTAAATTTAATGTCATTAGAATCCTAATTCATCTTTGGATTTTTACTTTCTTTCAATTGGATTAACATTAATTTGGAATTGGAAAAAATAACTAATTTCTATGAAAATATACATATTATATTTTGTATATTGGATTATATTATGTATATTGGATTTCCTTACTATGACCATGTTAAATTTACCATTAGAAAGAAAAATTTTAGCCTTATTGTTTAAACTTTATCTTCAAATTTCTTTTAAATTTGTATTTTCCAGTTCCTTAACAATTGGTCCATTCTTTAGAAAGAAAAATCCTATAAGTTTTGTTTGTTTATATTATACTGACGTTTCTGTTTGGTATGTATTATTAAGCAGTTTACATAACATTACTCTCCGATTACTTTATTAATTAAGAGATTTAATTAGATTGTGAAATCATGTAATTTAGCTTAGGAGGATGATGGTGATTCAAGTGGCATGCCAGGCTTGGGACGTCATGGATGAAGACTTCACAGCCAGGAGCTCCAAGCAGCCTTCACATCTCATTGGAACACTGCACCGAGGCATGATGGTATCACCTACGGCATGATCACTCGGTCTGGCCATTCTGGTCATGCAGCTATCCTGGGGGTTGTCAACCGTGGCGAGCTGGCAAACTCCCTGCCGCATGGAAGGAGGCTGACATCACACCGATTCCTAAGCCTGGGGATCCTGGCGATGTGAGACCCATCTCCCTCACAAGTTGCATCTCGAAGGTGTCTGAAAGGATAGTGTTAGAGTGCCTGAGGTGGAAACTTGGCCCTCCTCATAAACACCTCTATGGCTTCACCAGAGGAGTGGGCACTTTCGAAAGCCTTACCACCCTACTGGCCGGCATTGTGTCAGACGCTCAAGCCCACATTGTTGTCTTCCTCGACCTCAAGAAAGCTTTAGAGATAGCCAGTGCACCTGCCATCCTCTCACTCTTAGCCTTCAGGGGGGTTAAGGGCAGGCTGCTTGCATGGCTTCGTTCCTATCTCCAGGACAGGTGGGCCCGGGTATGCTTCCAGGGGCATGCCTCTTCTCTCAAGTCCCTGGACAACAGCACTCCACAGGGCGGGGTGCTTAGTCCCACCCTGTTCAATGTACTGATGCACCAGCTGGTGTGCCTGCCTTTCTCCACAGGTACCTTCCTACTCAGCTACGCCGATGACCTGGCACTTGTCGTACCTAGGAAGCGCCGGCTTTTGCAGAGTGCCAAGGAGGATCTCGATCTACTGGCTTCCACTTGCCGTCACTTGGGGCTCAAGATATCTGCGGCAAAATCAAAAGCCATGATCCTTCGCACCAGGGAACCCAGTCAGAGGCTGCAGGTCCTGGGCATCGACCTGGAGTGGGTTCACAGTTATAGGTACCTTGGCATCTACATTGACAGGCGCCTCACCTTCCAGAAACATGTGCACCACATCAAAGAGAGGGCCCTGCAGAGGGTCAGGGCAATGAGTGCCATGGCCAACCCTAAGGTTAGCGCCAGCCTCGAGGTCGTGAGGTTGTTCTACATCTAGGCAATACGCTCGCTTGTTGACTATGGAGCGCTTGCTCTGGTTCATGCCAGACCCACAAACATCAAGTCCCTCTGTGTGATCTGGAACACAGCTGTACGGGCCATGCTGGGGGCTCCTAGGTGGGCCAATGCAGTGACTCTGAACTTTGAGGCGCAGTTGCAGCCCCTTGAAAACAGGATACAACTTGTAGCTGACAAGAGGATTGCAAAGTACCTCTGATGCCCAGTAGCTGACAAATTGATGAGGGATTTACAGGTCTGCCAGGGACAGGTCATTCTAATGCACCCCAGCCGCCGATTAATGTGGTCGATTGCAGATGCCACACAGAAGCTCCTACCCATGACATTGCTCCAGGCGGAAAGCTGCAACAGACTGGCAGCAAACTACACGGTGCCGCCCCCTTGGGCACCAGAGCTGTTGGCGGTGCGCTGGACAACTCTATCAGGCAGCAAGAGGCATTGCCCCCAGCACATTCTGCAATGACTTGCCTTGGCTAGCATTGTTGGTGTGAAGGCCCAGGGTGTGTGCCACAATACACCGATGGCTCCAGAGACCCAGTGGCAGGCCGCACAGCTGCTGGGATATTCCACAGCAATCTGACAGCAGGTAGGCGCCTCTCAGACCATTGCACCATCCTCCAGGCTGAACTCTTTGCCATCCAACAAGCTGTGCAGCATGCTCTTGCAGACCATCAGCATCCCCCCGTCATCCATGTTGATTCCAAGGCAGCGATCCAAGCACTTATGCACAGAGAGCCAAGGGACAACATACACTTAATCACATCCATCCGGGGTGACCTGCAGACGCTCATGACCCAGGGTCGCAGGGCCACCATCAACTGGATCCTGAGCCATGTGGGTATCCCCGGCAATGATGCCGCAGATTAGGCTGCAAGGACCGCAGTCCTCGAGGCACAGCCACATGCTGCAATCTCCATCAGCCTCAGCCAGATTGCTCTGTGGGCTGCCAGTGCGGCCAGGCGCCCACTCCCTGATCCTGGGGATTCACGGAGCCTCTGCTGGTATGACAGGGCGACCCACAGGGCGCCCCCTCCAAGTATTCGGATGTAGATCAGAGAACTGAGGGTGCATGTCCACCGCCTACGCTTAGGGCATCCCACCACTGCGCGGATTGTTGACCAAGCACTAGAGGAGCTCTGTGCCCATTGTGGTACGGTACCGAAACCCTTGGTGCACTACTTGATAGACTGCCCGGCTACGATGCCCCTTCGCCGTAGGCACTTCCCACTGACCCCAGTGGGGCAAGCCCGGGAGGATGAGGCAGTACATCTTGTGTACTCAGCTGTCAGAGACTTGGAAACCTTACTCCCAGTCCTTACACGTCACCCACTTCCCCGTTGAAGTCGCTGTGAGGCCCTGCTTTGGGCCTACATTGCACTGCACACCAGCCACCGTTAGTGCACACTAGCTGTTGGTACGTCATTTGGCCACAGACCCAGAGAGGTACCCCTCTTCCTGTTGAAGTACTGCCACGTATGTACAAGAAAAGGTAAATGACACTTCAGTACCGGGGAGCCATTGCCGGGTCACCAAATTGGAAGAGACCCGGGCAGGGATCCATACCGGCAAATCAAATAGAACAGAATAGAATAATTTAGCTGATCGACACCATGCTTAGTCCTTCTTGGATAGGGTAGGTGTCTGAGCCCGAACTTGCAGCTCGCATGCCTTCAATTCCCATTCCCACTCGCCCCCTTGGGGTGGGAAAGGCAGACCAGAAAGGCCTAGCTTCTCCCTACGAGCCCCGTGAGGGCTGAGAATGTGGCTAGGCCTAGGGACAGTTGGTCTCAAAGATGAGGGGTACTTGTACCTCCTCCCATGGGCGACTTAGGTCTCAGACACTCCCTAGACAGGGAGCCAAGGCCGGGCCACCACTTGGAAAAGACCCGGGCCGGGAGAATACCGGCGAATCTCTAATAATAATATAGTTGGTCTTACTTGCAATATGTTAATTTCTGGTCTAAGCTATGTGAGAATATTTCTTTTGTAATTCCGTACATTATAAGTTACATTATTTTGGAATTTATTTCACATTTAAGTTCTAATAAAATTACACAGTCTGGTTTGGAAATTTCTAGCATAAACTTCCTTATAATGCATACAGCGGAGTGGACTCAGACGTCGAGAATTTAGCTAGCTGGTCACAGTCTGTTGTATATATACATATATATATATATATATATATATATATATATATATATATATATATATATATATATATATATATATATATATATACATATATGCAAGGAATTCGCAAGAGCAGGCGAAATATACACAAACACTGATCTGTAAGCCTTCTCCCTGAAAGCTGGCTGCCTTGGATCAACGTGTAGCGTAAGTTGCACGCCAAGGTATTGTCCAGTGTGGGTAGATTGGCATAGCACTGCGTACCTTGTGCCAAAGTTCGTTGGTTCGAGTCTCCTTCAGCCAGAGATCAGTGTTTGTGTATATTTCGCCTGCTCTTGCGAATTCCTTGCATTGTTAAAATCTCTAGTAAGGCTGTTGCATGCAGGGGATGAGATGAAAAGCTGTAAGCCTTCTCCCTGAAAGCTGGCTGCCTTGGATCAACGTGTAGCGCAAGTTGCACGCCAAGGTATTGTCCAGTGTGGGTAGATTGGTATAGCACTGCGTACCTTGTGCCAAGGTTCGTAGGTTCGAGTCTCCTTCAGCCAGAGATCAGTGTTTATATATATATATATATATATATATATATATATATATATATATATATATATATATTTATTTATATATACATGTCGTGCCGAATAGGCAGAACTTGCGATCTTGGCTTAAATAGCAACGCTGATCTTGCCATATAAGACAAGCGAAAATTTGTGTATGCAATAATTTCGCCAAAATCATTGTGAACCTAACGAAAAAAATATATTTCACTGTGTTTGTTTACCATTTAATTATTGTAAACAAATCTAAAATATATTTAGTTGGGATAGGCTAAAATAAATTGTTCTTGTTATAATAAGGTTAGGTAAGTTTTCTAAGATTCTTTTGGAGCAAAATTAAATTTTTTTTACATTAACATTAATGAAAAAATATATCTTTAAACGTATAAGAGAAAATTTCAGAAAGGACTTAATTTTAAATGAGTTCTTGCTAATTGACCAGTTTTACATATTCAGCACGACATATATATATGTATATATATATATATATATATATATATATATATATATATATATATATATATATATATATATATATAAAACAAGTCGGCCGTCTCCCACCGAGGCAGGGTGACCCAAAAAAGAAAGAAAATCCCCAAAAAGAAAATACTTTCATCATCATTCAACACTTTCACCACACTCGCACATTATCACTGTTTTTGCAGAGGTGCTCAGAATACAACAGTCTAGAAGCATACACATATAAAGATACACAACATATCCCTCCAAACTGCCAATATCCCAAACCCCTCCTTTAAAGTGCAGGCATTGTACTTCCCATTTCCAGGACTCAAGTCCGACTATATGAAAATAACCGGGTTCCCTGAATCCCTTCACTAAATATTACCCTGCTCACACTCCAACAGATCGTCAGGTCCCAAGTACCATTCGTCTCCATTCACTCCTATCTAACACGCTCACGCACGCTTGCTGGAAGTCAAAGCCCCTTACCCACAAAACCTTCTTTACCCCCTCTCTCCAACCCTTTCGAGGACGACCCCTATATATATATATATATATATATATATATATATATATATATATATATATATATATATATATATATATATATATATATATATATATATATATATATATATATATATATATATATCGTGCCGAATAAGCAGAACTTGCGATCTTGGCTTAAATAGCAACGCTCATCTTGCCATATAGGACAAGTGAAAATTTGTGTATGCAATAATTTCTCCAAAATCATTCTTAACTTAACGAAAAAAATATATTTGATTATGTTTGTTTAGTACTAAATTACTGTAAACGTATTTAAAATATATTTAGTTGGGTTACGCTAAAATAAATTGCGCTTGTTATAATAAGGTTAGGTAAGTTTTCTAAGATTCTTTTGGTGCAAAATTAAAAAAAATTGCATTAACATTAATGAAAAAAATATATCTTTAAACGTATAGGAGAAAATTTCAGAAAGGACTTAATTTTAAATGAGTTCTTGCTAATTGACCAGTTTTACATATTCGGCACGACATATATATATATATATATATATATATATATATATATATATATATATATATATATATATATATATATATATATATATATATATATATATATATATATATAAATATATATATATATATATATATATATAATATATATATATATATATATATATATATATATATATATATATATATATATATATGTATAGGCAATAAGATCACAGTAAACAGGTGATTTCAAAATATACAAAACAACCACTGTGAAAGAATAGAGAAATTCTAATCGCTTTCATGACTACTCACATTATCAAGGAACAATCAATTGTTCCTTGATAATGTGAGCAGCCACGAAATCGCTTGGAATTTTTCTATTCTTTCACAGTGGTTGTTTTGCATATACATATATATATATATATATATATATATATATATATATATATATATATATATATATATATATATATATATATATATATATATATATATACATATATATATATATATATATATATATATATATATATATATATATATATATATATATATATATATATATATATATATATATATATATATATATATATATATAATATATATATGTATATATATTGTGGAGAAATTTTCTCCAGGAGGGGGGTATCAGCCCCCTTCAGCCCCTTTCAGCCCTTTCAGCCCTGAGGGGCCCAGCCCTCTCAGAAGGGGCAAGCGTCTTGTTTACTGCTACAGCGAGTAATTGATCCCAGATGCAGTACCAGTATGCAACGTGTGGTCAAGCGACCGCAGCTCCGTGCGGTCCAGTGTTGCAAAGTGTAGTTTAATAAGAAACAGTCCATCTCTTACCTTAGCAGGACAATTAAGGAAAATCCTGCTCCCTCTTTATTATCATGGTAAAGATAGTGTACATTGTTGTCTATGCTTAAGACAGCAAGAAACAAACATTCTGCTTTGCATGATGAAGGAAGTGGCAAGGAAGCAAAAAGTACTAGGTCAGCTTTTCCTTTGTGCTAGGGGAGTAACGGCGTGGGGTGCTGTGGCATCTTCAGATTACTTTTGACTCTACTGAGAGTGACACTGACGCCAGGATAACCAACAAAGAGCGATCTGTGCGTTAGTGTGAACAAAGTGTCTCACAAAACACAATAAACACTTACAGAGAAGTGTGATCAGCTTCTTTAGTGATAAGATTGTGAACAATAGAGACAAATCTTGTGGAACATAGTATACCAGTGTGCGTATTCCTAGACTATGGAAGACGTGGACATCCAAGGACACTTCAGCTTCTATCAAGCCACCGATACCTGTCGAAGGTGTGAAGAACACCATAGCTCACGCTACAATAGCAAGGTAGGTTACAGATTTCTTGTAGTACAGGGGACTGCGCAGTTCTTGAGTTGCAAGGAGTTTAAAATCAACCTATAGTCGGCAGTTAGGTGCGGACTTTTGAGTCCACACAAGTAAGTTTGTCAGCCATCAGTGAATGAAATATGCTGACATAACACTCCCTAGGAGTAATTTATTGTTTACAAATCATAACTCATTTCAGCCCATTGAGGAATGACTTCGACAGCTTCTCAAGACCTCGTCTGCAGGGGCGGCTGTGCAGGCGATGAGCTGTCTTTCTGAGTTAAGTTTCCCTATACAAAATGTATAAGCTTAGCTGGTAAAACCATTTCTCAACATTTTGGTAGTGCTCGAACCGGATAAAGGCCACACTGTGGTCCAAATATGTTGTACTACAGTGTACAAATAACCTACGAGCCAAGGTCCTTCGAAAAAAGCTGTAAAACTAGTGTTTTACAATTTAAATAAGCATAAATGAGTCCCTCCAGACTCAATCACAGAGAATGAGCAGCCAAAAGAAAACGGGCGCTCACCCAGCGTTCACCCAAAGAAAACGGGAGCTGGGTAACTCACCCAACAAGATAACGGGCGATGGCACCCTGCATTCACTGCTCAAAGCTCGAAAATCGCTGACTACGACAACAACAACCCAACTGATGTTCGGTTTGTCTGAGTGTATATACACATAGTGTTTATAATGTTTATTGATAGAAATTAAGAGACAAGATTGTGTTAAAGTTTGTTTCTTATAGATCTACCTGTTATATTAAAGGAACTTACATGTAAAGTGTAAGCTTTCAAATACATATTAACAGTGACATTTATATATGCGTAAGTAATATTCATGTGTGATTTACAGTTATACAGTGACATTTATAGTGTATAGTGAATGAAGTGTATAACGTTATTTACGATTAATCATCGTGGTCAGGCTGACACAGCAAACTCAAGCCATAAACAACAGCCATATGTACTCTGTACCCTTCCTGGTCATTGATCGTGAGATTAAGCTTAGTTGGTCAGTACTGTCTGACTCGATTATTGCTGACTTAAGCATAACAAAAACTCAGCTGTTTATAGCAGTACAGTGTTTTTTAAACATTCTAAGTGTGGTGCTAGAATTTTCAGTATACCTTTAAAATGGCTTGTTTGAAAACTCAGTTTCAGTCTTTACAGAATAAGATTACACAATTAGAAAATCTAATTTCAGTCTGTATAGGATTAACTCAAGATACAAACAGATTTTGATGATCTTGAGGTCAAATTTGAATTACTTACACAACGTCTGAAAATAATTAATTCAGACTATACAGATTATGAAAAGGAATTTCTTGAATCAGATCCATCTCAGGATGAAATTAAAAATGTTTTGAATACTTTTAGTAATCAACAATTAAGGTGGACAGGAGTACAGGCTATCTGCCGCAAAACTCTTTCACAGAGACCTACTGTAACTAGTGGTCAAACACCTGTTACACCTGTAACAACAACAAGTGTACCATTACCAAGTTTACCTACCTTGTCATTACCTATTTTCCAAGGTCATAATTACGAAGAATTCATTAGTGGTTTTCAGTCCATAGTAAATTCACAAACTGACAAAGATGAGATTTGGTAAGTTCAATTATCTTAAATGTCTTGTGAAGGGAGAACCCTATGAACTGATTAAGTCATTTCCGGTGGTTAAAGGCAATTATCAAATAGCTTTACGTGTCTTAGCAGACAATTACTTTGATGCTGACATGGCCAGGGTTAGACATGCAGTCTTATATCAAGCTTGAAGCCGCCCAAACATTGTTTTTCAGACTTACAGGCATTTAGAATCACATTAGACAATAGTCTCAGATCTCTAGATGCTAAATATGACCTAGGACAATGTGATTGGTTTATCAGTGGTATTTTACAAGACAAGTTGTCACCACAAACTATTGAACGATTAAATATTATGTTCAATAAACGCTATTTTACTTGTGAAGAAATTAGCAATGGTTTACAAACAATAGTTTCATGCATGCAAGCAACGAGACAAGATGAAGTTATCCATTGGATAACAAACCTTCAACTCAGTATATCAAGAGTATACCTACTCCCACTAAACCACAGAATGGGAAATCCCATGTAGGCATTTATCAAGCTGTGAATACAACAGACAGTAAACAAACTGTCACACATAAACGTACTCCAAAATGTATACTTTGCGATGGAACACATTTGGCACAGTATTGTAGTCAATACACATCAATGGAGGCACGTAAACAACGTGTTCATCAGCTGAAAAGGTGCATCAAGTGTTTAGATGAATACAAGGGAGGAAAATGCTCACTGAAGAAGTGTTTTAAATGCAAGGGTATGCATCATACAGCATTATGCCCAAATGCTTTTGCTGAACAGCAGAAGACTTCCACAGAATCAGGAAGTCAACAAACAACAGCATTAAATGTGAGAGATAAATTTAAAGCAACTGCTCTCCCGATAGCTCAAGTTGAGTTATCTAATAAATTACACAAAACCAATGTGCTAACACTATTTGATCAAGGCTCACAAAGGTCCTTCATAAGAAGAACAGTGTTGCAGAAACTGAATAAACAACCCTATGCAAAATACAGTTAGATAAAGCTGTTTTTTTCCACAATTCTTGTAAACAGACATATGACCTAGCCAGAATCACTGTTGGTCTAGGAAACAGGAAAAAGACAGTATAAACTGTGGTAGTAGATGATTTGCCTAAGTCTGTGCAGATCCAGGGATTAAAAAAAAACAATTGCAGAACTGAAAGCAGCTAAGGTCAAGTTAGCCTGTCCTGACATACAGACGGACACTATTAGTCCAATTGATTTAATCATTTGAAGTGATTATTATCACTGTTTTGTGCAAAATATAGTAAGTAAACATGATGTTCACTTGCTGAAAACAGCAGGAGGCCACATGATATGTGGTCCCATTCCCTCTCAAAGTGGGAAAGAAGCTGATATTGATTCAGTGGAAAATGTACTAGTTACGAGAATAACCGCTGATCATGTACCACAGCAAAAATTATCATTACTGGAAGAAATGAATGAACCAGTTGATAAGTTGTGGGATTTAGAAGTGATAGGTATTGATGTAAATAAACCAAGCCCACAAGAGTCTCAGACTTATAGCCAATATTTGGACACTGTCAAATATAAAGATGAACAGTATTGGGTTAGGTTACCATGCAAATTAAATCAACCACATCTGCCTAGCAATTATCGCATGACTTTCGGACAAATGAAAGCACAAATACACGAGCTCCGGAAGAATCCAGAGCTACTGACTGTCTATGATAATATCATACAAGAACAGTTGGACAATAAATTCATTGAGGAAGTAGTCGAAGATAAATTGAAGACAGAAGCTCATTATCTCCCGCACCATGGAGTCAAAAAAGATTCTGAAACCACTCCACTACGTGTTGTATATAATTGCAGCGCACGTGCAAATAAAGATGTAGCAAGTCTTAATGATTGTCTGATGACCGGACCCTCACTAACTGAGAAGCTTGGAGACGTGCTTATGAAATTTCGCACAAACTCATATGCCTACACGGCTGATATTTCCAAGGCTTTCCTAAGAGTAGGACTACAAGAAATATATAGAGATTATACTCGATTCTTGTGGCCTGAAAATCCACATGATCCTCAAAGTCCTGTGAAAACTTATCGTTTCAAATCAGTATTATTTGGTGTAACATCCTCTCCATTCTTACTAGAAGTTACTCTAAATACACATTTGAAGAAATCTGAAAGTCCCTTCAAAGAAATCTTAAAGAAAAGTTTCTATGTGGACAATCTTCAAGGTATTGTGAATAAAGAGGAGGATTTGAAATCCTTATACGGAGAAGCTAACAAGGAGATGAAAGAAGCAAATATGCCTCTAAGGATGTGGAATACTAATTCAAAGCAATTAAGGGAATTATTATCAAAGAAGATTTCCCTGAAGCTGAAATTCCTGATTGCAACAATATGCTGGGACTTAATCGGAACACACAGGAAGATACTTTGAGTCTCAAAAGGATAAACAATGAATCATGCAGTACACTCACCAAACGTAGTTTACTGTCAGAGGTATCACAATGTTTTGATTCTCTAGTACTCGTCTCACCAATTACCATAAAGGGTAAAATGCTTATGCAAGATGCATGGAAGCTCAAAATTGGATGGGATGAGAAATTGCCTCTAGAAATGAGTCGAGCATGGGATGAAATATCCAAGGAGTTTAAACAACTTCATCAAATTAAATTTCACAGACAAATAGGTCAAGAGGGAAACTAGTACACATTACATGTGTTCTGTGATGCGTCAACCAGAGGTTATGGCGCTGTAGCTTACATAAGTAATGCTGAAGGAAGTACACTAATTACTTCAAAGGCCAGGGTAGCACCCTTGAAGGTCAGAACAGTACCACAATTAGAACTGACAGCACTCTATGTAGGTACAAAATTATCTGTCTATCTCAACAAAGTACTTGATCATCTCACTATTGAAAAAACCGTGATCTGGAGTGATAATGAAGCAGTTCTCCAGTGTTTAAGAAATAATAAGAGTAAGTTGGTCTATGTACAGAACAGAGTAGCAGAAATAAAAGAGATGCAGAGAGATTATCTCTTTCTCCACATCTCTATCCAAGAGAATCCAGCTGACATGTTGTCACGTGGTGTCCCACTCAAGAAATTTGTGGATAATAAATTATGGCTCCACGTACCGAACTGGCTCTCTAATGAAAATAACTGGCCTCAGCAAAAGGCTCACATTATGCCAGAAGAAACAGTCTGCTTGAACACACCAGAAATAAGTTGTGTAAATACTGCATACACAACAGAAATAGTAATTGATGGATCTAAATACTCATCTTTGGGTAAACTCTTAAGAGTTACAGCACTTGTCTTTAAATTCATTAAAGGAATAAAACCTGATTATGAATATCTTGAACCCATTAAATACTGGGTGAAACTAATACAGAAAGATGTTTTCTCTACAGAATATAAATTTCTGGAAACACAAGATAAATCCCCAAAGAAACCTGTCATGATTAATTCTTTAGGACTTTATCTCGACTCAGAAAGGATTATAAGATGTCGAGGAAGAATTCATAATTCTTCACTACCTAAAGAAGCCATACATCCAATATTGATCCCCAAGAATCATTGGTTAACAAAACTGATTGTTCAAAACTCCCACAGTAACGTGTTACATGGTGGGGTAGCTGACACACTTTGTCATATACGACAATCCTACTGGATACCTCAAGGTTGACAAAGTGTGAAAAAACAAATAAAGGACTGCATTACTTGTCGTCACTACGATATGCGAGTATGTCAGTATCCAGGTCCACCTCCATATCCCTCTGAAAGAGTTTGTCATATCACTCCATTTGAGGTGACAGGTGTAGATTACACTGGACCAATAATTTTAACCAAAACAGTTGACAAAATTCCCATCAAGGTGTACATCTGTTTGTTCATTTGTGCTACGACTAGAGCAGTACATCTAGAAGTAGCCACTGACATGTCTGCTGAAACCTTTATCAAATTATTCAGAAGGTTTGCAGCCAGAAGGGCATGTCCCAGACTGATGATTTCAGATAATGCAACGAACTTTGTTGCTGGTGCCGCTTATATAAGCAAGATCTGTGATCAACCAGAAGTACAACAGATGCTGAATCAACGCAGTTGTCGTTGGAGATACATTCCTCCTAAATCTCCATGGCACGGCGGATTTTATGAAAGAATGATCGGCATTGTAAAACGTTGTTTAAGGAAGACTCTTCATCGTCAAAGAATCGACTTAGAAGAATTCCGTACAGTTGTGACTGAAATAGAAAATAGTCAACAACAGACATCTAACTTATGTTACCGATGATCTAGACAATTTAGAAGTGTTAAGTCCATCTCATTTACTCCATGGCAGAAGGCTCGAACCTGTTCCTTCCATGAATGATAAAGAAATCATAGAGGATCCTACTTATTTCGAACCATAGCAACTCAGACGTAAATTCAAACACCTTAATAAAGTGATTGAACGTTGGGAGAAAATTTGGCGAGAAGACTATCTCACCTCATTGAGAGAACACGTCTATGGAGCTGGTGTTCCTGAAAATCATAAGTGCTTAAGACCTGGTGACATAGTGATTATTGACAATGATTGGTCTGAGGTCCCAATGGCCACTTGGAAAAATTGTGACCATATATCCTGATGCAAATGGAATCATCAGGACAGTTGATGTTTTAAGCAAAGGTGTAGTGAGTAAGCAGACAATAAATAAACTAGTGCCGTTAGTGATTCTCCAGAAACCACACAGACTAAAGCTGTTCAGAAAAGACAAGCAGCAGTGGTGGCTAGTGAGAAAATCAAATTAATGTTAAGTGATGAATAGTTCACCTGCAGCGAACCTCCGCCGCCCCCCAGTGTGGAGAAATTTTCTCCAGGAGGGGGGTATCAACCCCCTTCAGCACCTTTCAGCCCTTTCAGCCCTGAGGGGCCCAGCCCTCTCAGAAGGGGCAAGCATCTTGTTTACTGCTACAGCGAGTAATTGATCCCAGATGCAGTACCAGTATGCAACGTGTGGTCAAGCGACCACCGCTCCGTGCGGTGTTGCAAAGTGTAGTTTAATAAGAAACAGTCCATCTCTTACCTTAGCAGGACAATTAAGGAAAATCCTGCTCCCACTTTATTATCATGGTAAAGATAGTGTACATTGTTGTCTATGCTTAAGACAGCAAGAAACAAACATTCTGCTTTGCTTCATGAAGGAAGTGGCAAGGAAGCAAAAAGTACTAGGTCAGTTTTTCCTTTGTGCTAGGGGAGTAACGGCGTGGGGTGCTGTGGCGTCTTCAGATTACTTTTGACTCTACTGAGAGTGACACTGACGCCAGGATAACCAACAAAGAACGATCTGTGCGTTAGTGTGAACAAAGTGTCTCACAAAACACAATAAACACTTACAGAGAAGTGTGATCAGCTTCTTTAGTGATAAGATTGTGAACAATAGAGACAAATCTTGTGGAACATAATGTATCAGTGTGCGTATTCCTAGACTATGGAAGATGTGGACATCCAAGGACACTTCAGCTTCTATCAAGTCACCGATACCTGTCGAAGGTGTGAAGAACACCATAGCTCATGCTACAAGAGCAAGGTAGGTTACGGATTTCTTGTAGTACAGGGGACTGCGCAGTTCTTGAGTTGCAAGGAGTTTGTAATCAACCTATAGTCGGCAGTTAGGTGCGGACTTTTGAGTCCACACAAGTAAGTTTGTCAACCATCAGTGAATGAAATATGCTCACATAACACCCCCTAGGAGTAATTTATTGTTTACAAATTATAACTCATTTCAGCCCGTTGAGGAATGACTTCGACAGCTTCTCAAGACCTCGTCTGCAGGGGTGGCTGTGCAGGCGATGAGCTGTCTTTCTAAGTTAAGTTTCCCTATACAAAATGTATAAGCTTAGCTGGTAAAACCATTTCTCAACATATATATATATACACACACACACTTAACAATTCGCAAACAGGTGAAATTATTTATGAACATTGTCTCTACGTCCACAGCAGGACTCAGACCTTCAAACTCTGTATCAAAGTATACACAGTACTTTACCAGGGAGCTAGACATCGTGGTTGCAGCCAACACGTCAGGAGCTTCCAGTGCTGCAGAAATGAGTAGCAAGTCCAAGCCGATCCTTTAGGGGATGGGAACGTTTTTGCTTGAATGAAGAGGCAGGAGACGCTTAGTACCATAAGCGGACCAGGGTATTTTGTGTCGCTTGTTAGCGATTATTGTGTGTGTGTGTGTGTGTGTGTATATATATATACATATATATATATATATATATATATATATATATATATATATATATATATATATATATATATATATATATATATATATATATATATATATATATATATATATATATATATATATATATATATGTATATATATATATATATATATATATATATATATATATATATATATATATATATATATGTCGTGCCGAATAGGCAGAACTTGCGATCTTGGCTTAAATAGCAACGTTCATCTTGCCATATAGGACAAGTGAAAATTTGTGTATGCAATATTTTCGCCAAAATCATCCTGAACCTTACGAAAAAAATATATTTCACTGTGTTTGTTTAGTATTAAATTACTGTAAACAAATCTAAAATATATTTAGTTGGGTTAGGCTAAAATAAATTGTTCTTGTTATAATAAGGTTAGGTAAGTTTTCTAAGATTCTTTTGGTGCAAAATTAAAAATTTTTACATTTACATTAATGAAAAAAATATATCTTCAAACGTATAAGAGAAATTTTTAGAAAGGACTTAATTTTAAATGAGTTCTTGCTAATTCACCAGTTTTACATATTCGGCACGATATATATATATATATATATATATATATATATATATATATATATATATATATATATATATATATATATATATATATATATATGGGGGCACGATAAATACTGCATTTTTTTAATTGTAAAACCCACTAGGCGATAGGAGAATAATCTTAAAATAAGATTAGTAATTCTTTTAATAAAAAAAATTAGGATACCGAGAGCACGTTAAGAGACACGAGAAGCTGCGGTGGTCTTTAGTTACCCAAGAAAGATAAGTGAAGAATTAGTGTCTTCCAAAGAAATATTGTGAACACAACAGGTGTTTATACAATACCTTGTAAGAATTCTGGTAAGGTTTTCTTTATCAGACTTGGAGAGAGGTTTGAAAGACGGCATTGAATAACACAACAGGTCTGTCAGATATGAGCAGAGACACTCAGTCTTGTTTAAATATATGATGGAAGAGGATCGTCAAATTCACGGAGAGGATTATTCACTCATTTGCCTCTAAAGAATGGTGTTATGGAATGAATGGAGTTGAATCTGCTTAAATCAGCATTCTCAACCTTAACATTTACATTTGCCGTTTCTCCAAGAGACAGGGTAAGCCAAAGTTGGAAACATGTATTTACACACAGTCATCACAACTCCTTACTATCTGTTCAAAAGTGCACGGCCAGTAAGAATTGCATGAGATATATGACTTAAAGCATCTCTTTGCCTAGAAGATTAAAAATTAGGACCAATAATGACCAGGTTTTATTTCAGATTAGAAGAGCGAGAAAAATCTTACGAATCCTCCCATATAGATATGAAAAGCGTTAACTATATGACGAGTTAATATTTGTGAGCTTCCTGTTTGTTGGGGCAGCCAGGAAGACCTTACAGAGGTTAACTATTTTTGTTTTTGTTTTTTATCCCGTTTTCTTTCTTCCTCCAAACTTTCGATTTTCTTTCGTTCGTAATTCAAAAATCCCATATCCTATCGAATTCAAATTTCAATGTATGTGCAAGATAACGAGTAATGACTCGGACAACTTCCTAAATCCCGAGCGAAATATCTTCAAGCTTGCAAAAAAAAAATGGTTATTCTTAGTTCGACGATAGTGGATGGTAATATAGTATTTTATACACAAAGTTTGACCACTTTGTGTATAAAATAGTGTGAAATTCTAATTCCAGTTCACTCTAAAAATATGCGTCTTTATCCGAATGACTTCAATATTTAATGGCTAATGTGGAAAATACTGTGTATATTTTCCAGAAATTCAGTATTTATATGTAAATAGATGGCCATACTGTATTTAATAATATTTATGTCACAGAAAACGGAGAGCTTGCGTCTGCGCAGACGAGACTCGCCATCTTGGTTTTGAATTGGATACAACGTTAATATAATGGGAAGAATTTTTCGTGCTCTAGAGGTTAAAATTGGATTGACACCTCTCAAATAGGAGGCGAAATTGTTGGATGTGCATTCCTGCATAACTTGAGATATCAGACGACTGGACAAGACAGCTCCAGGAACCTCAGATAAGCTCTCTAGATTTATGTATAATTCTGGCCAGTGTTTTCATAAATTTAGCTAGTGAGGTTTTTCTGAGTATGATACAACTTAATATCCAGTCAAATTGGTGAGTGATATTAAGATATATTTTCCTTCTGTTATGCATATGTGAATTTATATATAATCATTTTTTAATATACAGTCCACAAATTTATATATTTACCAGTATTCCTGGTGTATGTATATTTCATTTAATTAATAGGTCCAGAGCAACTTGTGGTTATGACAGTGGTAGGTATCGAAGGGGGACATTTCTTGCGACCTAGGTGTCCCAAATTCCTACTTGTCTATGTAACATTGATAAATAATAATTATCTTTGTTATCATTTACTGTTATGTACATAATTAGTTACATTCAGATAAATGCAATTTTCCACAGCTAATTTATTTTATGGCCAGGAAAATAATCAGTTTAGTTTTTGTGTGGGTAAATTTGTCGATACAAATATTTTTTTTTAATTTGGATTATCATCTTAAAAAACATATAATAATTTTTTTCTTAAAGCACTGTAGACAATTTTAAAACTAATACAACCGCAAAAAGACAATGGAAAAATAGTGATAACTTTCTCATTTATATACTATTTTCTAATTGCCTGAGCTGTGCGAACCCTCAACTACTACACGGCTTGATGCCAAGGCCGTGCAGTATTTGGATCTCCTTATCCAATCAGAAACCTTGCTCGACTGTCACTAGTTCAATCTTGGAAGAGCAAATGACATGTACGGGTGCTCTCTGCTCAGTTTTATTTCGACCACTGCCAAAAATGCTTTCCGCAAGTTTGCTGTAAAGATCCTCTTTTTAACGGCTTCACTCTGACTGATATCTCCATGTGAATATACATGTACAATTATGAATCTGTACATTTATACATTCGTAAGTGTTGCATATATAAATACAAACGTGCATAAATACATATTTGTACATACATATAACACATACATTAATACACATATACATACAAAACATACACCCTCCTCACATACATATGCATACATCTTCACATATGTATACACATATCCATAAGCAAATGTAGAAACAAATGAATGGATAAACATGCATTGAATACATCTGCACAGGCATATGTACACACATATCTGTACATATATATATATATATATATATATATATATATATATATATATATATATATATATATATATATATATATATATCAACACTGCACTAGCCAAGGAGTCGAACTCATGCTGTTTTGGCCCGCCTCATGGTGAGAGAAATGCATGACGCTTTAGACCACTAGACCACACAATCCTTAACAAAGGTGCATCCAGCCAAGGTGGATGTTGTACCTACCATCGAAGGACATACGGTGGGTACAGCATCTAGCTTGGGTGGCTGCATCATTGTTAAGGATTGTGTGGGCTAGTGGTCTAAAGCGTCATGCATTTTCTCTCAACATGAGGCGGGCCAAAACAGCATGGGTTCGACTCCTTGGCTAGTTTAGTGTTGTTATTGATCAATACCACTTGTTCCGTTTGTACAATTATATATATATACATATATATATGTGTGTGTGTGTGTAATTTAATGTGCACAAACACAAATACATTGGCAAAATATATCAAAGATTACGAATCTCCTACATCTCCTCTGAAGCCGGACGCGAGCCAAGTATGCAACAAGCTTTTTTCTTCATGGCCACGCTGAGGCGCTGAAACATGAAAGTGGCCGCTCTTGGGTCCCTAGTAGTGTCAATGAGTCTGGAACCTAGTTCTTCGAGGAAATGTGTGGCGTTTTTTTCCCCCATGATCCAAAGGTCTCCGCTCTCACTTTGACAAACTGATACTGATGGATTGTTTCTGTACCTGCTGATCTTGTACTCCTCCTATGATCCGGAGCACCTTCCTGTTGCCCAACACTGTAATGAATGTAGGTGTCAGCCAGCCTAGACACATAGGTATAGTCCCATGCTCAGTGCTTGCCATTCTTCCAAGGGTAGATGGTGATCCCATTGTGGCGGTAAGTGGGACTGTGAGTATTGTTGAATGCTAGGAATAAGGGCCTTCTCTTGGCTGGCCACCCAGCTGTAGCAAGGCTCCTCTTTATAATGCCATTGACTTCATTGTGACTTGCCTTTGGTTTTAGAGCAATTAAAACCATGTAGACAATATTGATCAGCTTACTTGTCGCTGCAAATACATGTATAATCCGAGTGAATGGGGCAGTGAGGCGGAGAGCAACTGCAGTATGGAGGGTCTTTGGGTCAAGCGTGTTCCCATAGCCAAAATGGGAACTGTTTGGAGGAAGTCACCTAGAGTGAGGTGTACTCACAGCTTGGAGACAGGCAGTCTCCCTGTTGAATGTCGTAACCCTGACTGTTGGCATGTTTGTAAGCCAGTGGTTCACTCATATAAATATAAATATATATATATATATATATATATATATATATATATATATATATATATATATATATATATATATATATATATATATATATATATATATATGTGTGTGTGTGTGTGTGTGTGTGTGTGTGTGTGTGTGTGTGTGTGTGTGTGTGTGTGTGTGTGTGTGTGTGTGTGTGTGTGCATGTGTGTGTGTGTGTGTAAGCATGATGTAATCATCACTCTATCCAAAGGACCAACAATTCTTAAACACCAGTGGAACAGTGTGTACTTTTCCTGATATGAGAGCATACATGGTCGTGGAGCCTCAGAGGGTTCTGTTCTCAGAGGACTGGGCATGGTGATACAGGATCGAATCTTGACTAGCCACAGTTCCGTTAATGATTCAAAATAACTTGTTTCATTATTTCATTAATATACAGATTGCTGGTGAAGGCTGGTACCCAAACAAGATGAAGCTGAAATTATCTTGAGGCTCCACGACCATGTATGTTCTTACATCAGGGAAAGCATGCTCAGTTCCATTTGGTGCCTGGTGTTGGAGAATTGTTGGTCCTGTAAATAGTAATGCATACATTGTTCTGTTCTAAGAGGGTTGGGCATGGAGATGCAGGATCGAATCCTGGCTAGCCGTGGATTAAGGCGTCATGAGTTTTCGCCCACCATGAGGCAGACCAAAGCAGCATGGGTTCGAGCCCTTGGCTAGTCGCAGTGTTGTTATTGATTAATTATATATATATAAATATATATATATATATATATATATATATATATATATATATATATATATATATATATATATATATATATATGTATATATATATATATGTATTATGTGTGTGTGTGTGTGTGTGTTTGAATATTCAAATGACTTCAGGAAGAAATCCAAATATTCTTCCTTGAAGACTTTTTATCCACTTCTCCGAGGTTATGGGTCCCACAATTTACACTAGAGGTGAACCCCATCTTACATATATACACTTATAAATTAAATATTAATAAAAAAATACTGCTAGGGCTTGGCACACATTTGAGGTGATGCAGGAGGTTTGATGTAGATAGGCAGTATGAGATAGCGGGATAGATAATGGAAGATATAGGGATAGATATAGAGAGCCTGGCCCAGATAGAACTGAGAGCCAGGGTCACGTCTGAAAGAAACCATCTGGCGGCCAGAAGACCAATTACAACTTTCAAAACTCGTCGCCCTTGTTTGAGTAGCTTTAGAGATAATGAGTGTCCCCTTCCTTTCTTTCCTCTACCCCTTCCCCTCCACCTTCCCATTCATCATCCACCCTTCCCCTCCACCTTCCCATTCATCATCCACCCTTCCCCTCCCCCAACAACCTAGCCCTTCCCTTCTTCTCCCTACAACCTCGCCCTCCCTTTCCCCTCTCCCGACAACCTCGCCATCCCCCTTCTCCCCCTACAATCTCGCCCGCCCTTCCCTTCCCTCTATAACCTCTCCCTTTCCTTCTTCTCTCTCTACAATCTCGTCATCTCCTTCCCCTCTACCTACAACCTCGTTACCTCCTTCCCCTTCCTCTCTCCCTAAAACCTCGCCCTCCCTTTCTCCCCTCTCTCTACTTACTAGCCCTACACCTTCAGCCTCCCCTCCGTCTCCTTCATCCTCCTCCCTTACACCCTCCTTTTCTCTTCCCCTCTCTCCCCACCTTCCCTCTTCCCTATCCTTCCACTTCCATCCTTCTCTTCCCCCTTCCCCTTTTCTATCCGATTCTGATTCAGAAAAAATGAGCGAGTGAAGAGGGGAGAGAGAGAAAGAGAGAGAGAGAGAGAGAGAGAGAGAGAGAGAGAGAGAGAGAGAGATTGAAAAGAAACAGCTGAAAAAAAGCCATTTGTGAGTTTGTCTTGGATTAAAAAGACAGAGAAAGTGAAAGAGAGAAAAAAAGAAAGTTGGCAAAGTGAGTGAGAGCGAGAGTTAGAGAGTGTTTTCGAAAGGCGTGAATTCTCAAATAGTTCTGGAGAAAAGTCGTGAGGATGAGCATTCATTAATTCTGGCAAGATTAAAGATTTTATCAAGATTGCAATCAAGGCTGGGAAACGGGGTGGAGGGAGGGCGCCTTGACGCTGGAGGAGGGCTCTTGATGCAAGGAACTGGAGCAACTCTTCCTTCCTCCCCATTCATCGAAATCAAACTTCATTCCTTTTCGAGAACAATTCACCAAACACCTGCAGTTGGGAGGACCTCATGACGACGTCCTGGACCATTGTCAAGTCACAAATGAGAAAACATCCAGAATGTGTTCACGATTCTAACATTTAAAGTGAAAAATTAATGACTGAAGGTTTTTCCAAAAGCTTCTTGATGCGGAAGATCATGTTTAGCGTTTCCCCGTATATACGTACACTAGCGCCTCCTGGCGGATATCCTTTGAATTTTCTATTTCTTTTGGATTCACTGCTCTAGCGGAAACATTAATATTAATTTATTCTAATTTTCACTTTTCGATTATTTATATCCGTTGAAATTAATCAAATAATCACAGAGGGAAGAGTGGATTTATATTTTATTTTGCTTTATTTGTTATAAATCCACTGGAAAAATTATGATCCGATGCTGACTGTTCTTCAGTGTGAGTGGGACTCTCGAAGCGAGTAGGCGCTCTTGATCCAAGGAATTGGATATGCCTATGCTATTTCTTTGGTCGAATCTGATTGCCTCCCACCCACCCCAGGCTCTGGTATGGGCCATGTTAGTTTAGCGCTCCCCCATGAATGCAAATTATATCAGTTTAATTATATTTTAGAACTGTGTTCAAATTTAAAAAATTTTTTGGACAACAAAGTATCATGGGTCGTCTTCCTACTCTCTCTTCTTTTCCCTTTTTTCTTGTGTTCTCTTCTTTCTCTTCTTTTTCTCTTTTCCTTCATTCTGCATCTTTCTTATTCCGTTCCTCTATCCTCTCTCTAACTTCTCAACCATTTATCTCTAGATATTCATTCCTTCCCTTCCTCTCTCCCCATGCATCTATAATTTCCCCTTTCCATGCTTCTACTCTCTCTCTCTCTCTCTCTCTCTCTTTCCCTGCCCCACCTCCTCCCTTCCCCCTTCCTATCTTCTCCACATCCACATTTCCCTTTCTCTGTTTTCCTTCTACTGCCTCCTCCCTCCATTCCTAATGTCGTCTTTCATCTCTCCCTCTCTCTGTCTTTCCCTCACTCCCTTTTTCATTTACCCTGTATTTTTTTACTACTCTTTCCTCCAGTTTTTCATTTTCTCTTCCTCTCTCCTCTCTTTAGTCCGTCTATACCTCCTATTTTAATCTCTGTCTCCTAACCTTATCCCCTTCCTCTTCTTTCATCATCGATCCTCCATCTCTCTTTTTTTCTCTTCTCTCTATTCTCCTTCCATCCGCCACTTCCTCTTTCAATGCTCTCATTCCCTTCCTTAATAAGTCATGTTCTCTCGCACTTCCTGTTCTCCCTCCCATCACTCCCACTTTTCACCAAGCTTCCATCCATATATCTCCCTACCCCCTCTCTATTTCTCATCCGTTTTTCCTTTCTCATTTTCTTCCTGCTGTTGCTTGCTCCCTCCATCTCTATTTCTTATTTCTTCCTCCACTCCACCCCTCCATTTCGCTCCTCCTTTCACACCTCCATTATCCCAGGGAGTTATCAAACATCCATAAACGTATGAATAAAAAAAGATGGAGGGTCGAATTTCTTTTCATCGTAGACTCTGCTACCGAAACTCTCACCTGTGTGTGTATGTGCGTGCCTGTGTGTGCGTGCGTGTGTTTTCGTGCATGTGTGTTCGTGCGTGGGTGCGTGTGCGCGTGCGTGTGAGAGTAAGTGCGTGGGTTTCTCTACATCCTCCTCCCCTCAAGGAAGGCTCCTTGACGCTGGTGAGGGGCTCTTGATCTAGGGAATTGGATCTGTGCTCCAGTTGGATCTGTGCTCCAGTTCCCTGAATTAAGCCTGAATGCCTTCCATCCCCCCATAGGCGCTGTATAATCCTACGGGTTTAGTGCTTCCCCCTTGATTATAATAATAATAATCTACATCCTCCTATCTCTTATGCGCTGTTTCTATCTGCCTCTTCTCTTACTCTTCCCTCTCCCTGCATTCTGTATCTCCCTCACGCTTCAACAACTGCTCTTTCTCCCTACAAGTCCGCGCTCAGGCCAATAATATTGTCTTGAAACTTGGGCGACACACTACTATCGTCTCCCTTATAATGGAGTCTCCCATTAGAAGTTAGTCTAAGTGGACGGAGATTATATATATATATATATATATATATATATATATATATATATATATATATATATATATATATATATATATATATATATATATATATGCAAGGAATTCGCGAGAGCATGCGAAATATACACAAACACTGATCTCTGGCTGAAGGAGACTCGAACCTACGAACCTTAGGACAAGGTACGCAGTGCTTTACCAATCTACCCACATTGGACCAATACCTTGGCGTGTAGCATCCGCTACACGTTTGATCCAAGGCAGCCAGCTTTCAGGGAGAAGGCTTACAGCTTTTCATCTCATCCCCTGCATGCATCAGCCTTGTTCAAATCTCTAGTAAGGCTGATGCATGCAGGGGATGAGATGAAAAGCTGTAAGCCTTCTCCCTGAAAGCTGGCTGCCTTGGATCAAACGTGTAGCGGATGCTACACGCCAAGGTATTGGTCCAGTGTGGGTAGATTGGTAAAGCACTGCGTACCTTGTCCTAAGGTTTGTAGGTTCGAGTCTCCTTCAGCCAGATATATATATATATATATATATATATATATATATATATATATATATATATATATATATATATATATATATATATATATATATATATAACAAATTATTTTTAAAGACGGTTTTCGACACGCATGTGAAATACCAACAGATTCAGTGAATTAAATACTGAGGTGTCACCCTGAGGTTTTTGATAGATTGGGCGATATCAAGTTTTATTTGGTAGGATTGAGGACGAATCCCAGTGCTTCTGTTTTTATCGCACCTTTGAGATAAGCTAGCAAGGGCTTCTGTACAAGCTCTAGCTCTGCCATCCAAGAAGCATGTGTGGAGTTTGTTGCCAATCTGTTTATTGGCAACCTATCGCCAATCTGTTGATTGGCGATAGGTGACGAGGTGACTTCGGCACACAAAACAGCATCGAACCTTTGTGGTAAAAGGCTCATAGGAGGAAGGGAAAAAGGCTAGTGAAGTGCTCTGGAATACCTCTCAAAACCATATCTCTTATTATTACAGAATGTATTATGCATGAAGCTCAGTTTTAATACTGCATTTTTCTTTTCTGACATGCTACTGCTGCGTGAGGCCCAGCTGCACTGTCTTAGGGGAACCTAACTCTAAGGTGGTCTGGATAAAGCATCACGCAGGTGCTCATGCTGCTGATGGTCACTTTCCCGAAGGTGAGGTGGAGGGCGTTACCAGTGCGAATAGGATTGATTCTTTCGTTCTTTTTTACAAGGAGCATAGACTGGGGATGAACCGACGGAGGACATAATTTTGTGAAGCGATGATACAACAAGACCGCCACTGCCACCACCATTATCTCTACCGCCGCCGCCACTACCACCACCACCACTGTCTCTGCCGCCGCTGCCGCCGCCACTACCACCACCACTATCTCTGCCGCCGCCATTAAAGTCCCTGCCCCGCCACCGCCAATACAACCATTACATCTACTACCACCATCATTTTCACTATTAAAATCACACTACCATAACCACCACCGGCACAGTCACCACCATTGCCACCACTACATTAACTTCACCGTCACTCCTTTTCCCACTGTCAGCACTACCACCACCACCTTCACCACCACTACCACCACCACTACCTCTGTTACCACCATTACTACCAACGACGTCTACATCGGCACTAGAACTCCGACAATCCACTCCTGCAAAGGATGTGTTGACTGCTACACAAACCGTGCCAGGAAAGAATACGCAATTGAATCAGCTGCGAAGATCAAAGGTATGTAGATGAGGGCAGCGATCAAAGCTCAAGAGAGAGAGAGAGACAGAGAGACAGAGAGAGAGAGAGAGAGAGAGAGAGAACGTGTGAGCCAGTACATGTGCGTGTGTGTGTGTCTATGAGCGAAAATGGAGGAAGATCAGAAATCTTATATTTCGAGAGGCTAATGCTTTTTGCAGCTCAGAACGTTCTTCCTGCACACTCTTGTATACAAAACCACTCACCTTGCTAGCGCAACAAACCAAATTTCCATAACGCATTCATCTACACAAACTTCCTGACGGATTCTTTACTTTGACTCTATTTTTGTGTCCATTAAGCGTTGACGAGACGCCGCTGAGTCTCGGTGTAAAGTAAGAAGACCAGCTAGGTCCTCTTGGAGGTAGACTAGCAGCCTTTGGAAACTGTCTTGTGATGAGCGAATGACTTTGAGATCGTTAAGGGGAATCCGGGAAACTGTTTGAAATGTAGACGATGAAGAAGGTACTATACGAGGTGTTCTGCAAGACTAAGGAAGCCTTTGGAGAGGCTCTTGTTGTAAGGGGTTCTCTTGGAGACTGTTAAAACGATTGTGGAGTCATGATCTAAAAGACATGTTGCCGACAGTGCTGAAGAAAATAAAATAAAATTCAGAAAGAACTTTGGGCATCGTTTCGATCTATTTAGATCTTTATCGTCTCGTGGAAAAAAATCTTAACAAATCGAAAAGTTCTGCAGAATGTGAGGCTCCGCCTTTCCATATTCCAGACTATCAGAAATGAGGATGATTATCCTGGAGATCATTTTATCTTCTCCATGGCTTCCTGACTGCTAATTCTTGCCTGAAAGATAACATGAGATTTTCCAGTGCGTTTAAGATACCGTGAGACCCAGGTATCATCGAATGTTCTCTGTAAGCAGTTCTGAGGTTCGATAAAGCCAGGGAGATCTCACGCAGAAGCTTATGAGACATGTAAAAGTTTAATACGTCGTATGAGCTCACACACTCTGCACCCTGGATAAACTCCACTCTCTCGAGTAAGGAAAGATAATTTATGTAAACGTCTAGATTCATCTGTGTCGTTATTTTCTGTTGATAGGAGTTCTGGCTCAGTTGGTAGAATGTTGGCTTGTAATTTGACTTGCTATGAAAATATATATATATATATATATATATATATATATATATATATATATATATATATATATATATATATATATATATATATATATATATATATATATATATATATATATATATATATATATATATAAATATATATATATATATATATATATATATATATATATATATATATATATATATATATATATATATATCGTGCCGAATAGGTAAAATTGGTCAATTAGCAAGAACTCATTTAAAATTAATTCTTTCTAAAACTTTCTCTTATACGCTTAAAGATAAATGTTCTCATTTACGTTAATGTAAAAATTAACAATTTTATACCAAAAGAACCTTAGAAAATTTACCTAAACTTATTAAAACAAGTGCATTTTGATTTTGACTAATCCGACTAAATATTTTTTAGACAAGTTTACAATATTTTAATAATAAACAAATAAAATTAATTTTTTTTTCGGTTAGGTTCAGAATGATTTTTGCGAAATTATTGCATTCACAAATTTTCGCTTGCCTTATTCGGCAAGAAGAGCGTTGCTATTTAAGCCAAAATTTCAAGTTTTACCTGTTCGTTGGTAGACAGCAACGGTCCAGAGAGGTACCGTACTGCCAAGTGAGTGTAAAACGGAAGCCTGTGTTTGTTTTACATGATGGTAGGATTGGTGGTGTTTTTTTTCTGTCTGGAAGACATGCAAGATTTCTGGTACGTCTTGCTAATTCTACTTACACTTAGGTCACACTACATATGCATGTACAAGCATATGTATACACACCCCTCTGGGTTTTCTTCTATTTTCTTACTAGTTCTTATTCTTGTTTATTTCCTCTTATCTCCATTGGGTAGTGGAACAGAATTCTTCCTCCGTAAGCCATGCTTGTCGTAAGAGGCAACTAAAATGCCTTGAGCAAGGGGCTCGTAACCCCTTCTCCTGTATATATTACTAAAGTTAAAAAGAGAAACTTTTGTTTTTATTTTTGGGCCACCCTGCCTCGGTGGGATATTGCCGGTTTGTTGAAAGATGATATATATATATATATATATATATATATATATATATATATATATATATATATATATATATATATATGTCGTGCCGAATATGTAAAACTGGTCAATTAGCAAGAACTCATTTAAAATTAAGTCCTTTCTGAAATTTTCTTTTATACGTTTAAAGATATATATTTTTTTCATTAATGTTAATGTAAAAAAAATTAATTTTGCACCAAAAGAATCTTAGAAAACTTACCTAACCTTATTATAACAAGAGCAATTTATTTTAGCCTAACCCAACTAAATATATTTTAGATTTGTTTACGGTAATTTAATACTAAACAAACACAGTGAAATATATTTTTTTCGTTAGGTTCAGAATGATTTTGGCGAAATTATTGCATACACAAATTTTCACTTGTCCTATATGGCAAGATGAGCGTTGCTATTTAAGCCAAGATAGTAAGTTCTGCCTATTCGGCACGACATATATATATATATATATATATATATATACATATATATATATTTGTGTATATATATATATTTGTGTATATATATATATTATATATCTCTATATATATATATTTCTATATATATATATATATATATATCTTTATTTCTATATATATATATATATGTATATATATATATATATATGTATATATATATATATATATATATATATATATATATATATACTATATATACAGTGGTCCCTCGTTGTTCGTAATTAATCCATTCCTGGAGCCGTTACTATAAATGAAATTTACGATTTACGAATCAATTTTCCCCATAAGAAACAATGTAAATACAATTAATCCGTTCCTGACACCCAGAAGTATTAAAACAAAAAAAAATTTAACATGAAATATGCATGTAGTACATAAACAATACAATGGGAAATGATGAATTAAACATTAACAGCATAACACTTACCTTTATTGGAGATTCTTCTTAGTGTATGGGAGACTGGAGGAGGAGAGAGAGTGGATTGTTTATAGTTTGGAAGGGGAATACCCTTCCATCAACACCTCAGGTACCATTTGCTTTTCTGGGGTTGCTTCTCTTCTCTGTTTCTTAATGCCACTAGGACCACCTTGAGAGTCACTGGAGTCCTGTCTCACAAAATAACTGTGGAGAGAGCTCTGTTTCTGGCGTCTCTTTAACACTTCCCTAAAATGGCCCAAGACTTTGTCACTGTACATGTTGCCAACCTGGCTTGCAACAACCTTGTTAGGGTGATGTTTCTCCATAAAGCTTTCCATCTTACTCCACATAGTAAAAATCTCTTTAATTTCTGAAGAAGGCACCTTCTTCCATCTCTCTTCCTCCTCTGCAGCAAGATTCTGAGCTGCGATGTGTTGCTCTTCCTGCTAAAGCTCTTGCAGCTCCTCAGTGGTGAGCTGTTCATTGTGGTCTTTCACCAATTCTTCCACATCCTCCAAACTCACATCCAACCCCATGGAACTCCCCAGTGCCACAATAGATTTTACAACAGACATAGGCTCATTAGGGTCAGTCCCAAATTCTTCAAAATCCCTCTTGTCGACACAATCTGGCCACAATTTTCTCCAGGCAGAGTTCAAAGTCCTGGTAGTCACTCCCTCCCAAGCCATACCTATAAGGGTTATGCAGTGGAGGATGCTGAAGTGTTCTCTCCAAAATTCCCTTAGGGTCAAGTGAGTGTCTGTGGTCACAGTCAAGCACCTGTGAAACATTGCTTTTGTGTAGAGTTTTTTAAAGTTTGCAATAACCTGCTGGTCCATGGGTTGGAGGAGAGGAGTGGTATTCGGGGGCAAGAACTTTACTGTGATGAGCCCAAACTCCTCGAAAATTAGGTCATCCAAGTTTAGAGGATGAGCAGGTGCATTGTCCATTACTAGCAGGCACTTGAGATCCAATTTCTTTTCCAGGAGATACTCCTTCACACTAGGGCCAAACACTTCATTGAACCACTCGACGAAAATTTCCCTCGTGACCCATGCCTTACTATTAGATTTCCAAAACACACACAATTTACTCTTCATAACATTGTTTTTCCTGAACACTCTGGGATTTTCAGAATGGTACACTAGTAATGGCTTCACTTTGAAATCCCCACTAGGATTAGCACAGAACATTAGCGTCAGCCTGTCTTTCATAGGCTTGTGTCCTGGCATTGCCTTTTCCTCTTGTGTAATGAAGGTCCTCTTTGGCATTTTCTTCCAAAAGAGGCCTGTTTCGTCACAATTGAACACTTGTTCAGGTTTCAGTCCTTCAGCCTCTATGTACTCCTGGAATTCATGCACATATTTTTCAGCCGCCTTGTGATCCGAACTGGCAGCCTCACCATGCCTTACCACACTGTGTATGCCAGTACGGTTCTTAAATCTCTCAAACCAGCCTTTGCTGGCCTTAAATTCACTCACTTCACCACTATTTGCAGGCAATTTCTTTACCAAATCTTCATGCAACTGCTTAGCCTTTTCACAAATAAACGAAGTCATAAGAGTATCTCCTGCTAATTGTTTCTCATTTATCCACACCAATAATAACTTCTAAACCTCTTCCAGTACTGGTGATCTCATTTTTGTCAGCATAGTTACTCCCTTTGCAACAACAGCATCCTTTATTTCATTTTTCTTGGCCACTATGGAACATAAGGTTGCGTAGGGTTTCTTATACATCCTGGACAGTTCGGCCACACTTGTACCACTTTCATATTGTTCAATGATGGTTTTCTTAAATTCAATCGTATGTCTCACCTTCTTTACCACAGGCCTGGCACTAGGAGCTTCCTTTGGAGCCATGGTAGCTTATTTATTACTTGCAAGCACTAAAATAAATGTAATATTATGAAATATTTCGCTGGAGCACGTGAGGGGACCTTTGCTCACTGGTAAACAATGCCAGACTGGCTGCCGCCCTGGCTCACGCCGTGGGTACGCGTCCCGGACGAACTACGACTCGCGAGTCAACCTATGAAAAGCGAGTCCATGTTTATACGAAAATACCTCTATGATTGGCGAATTTTACGATTGCCGGGAACTACGAAAAGCGGGGGACCACTGTATATATATATATATATATATATATATATGTCGTGCCGAATATGTAAAACTGGTCAATTAGCAAGAACTCATTTAAAATTAAGTCTTTTCAAAAAATTTCTCTTATACGTTTAAAGATATATTTTTTTCATTAATGTTAATGTAAGAATTTATAATTTTGCACCAAAAGAATCTTAGAAAACTTACCTAACCTTATTATAACAAGAACTATTTATTTTAGCCTAACCCAACTAAATATATTTTAGATTTGTTTACAATAATTTAATACTAAACACAGTGAAATATATTTTTTTAGTTAGGTTTAGAATGATTTTTGCGAAATTATTGCATACACAAATTTTCACTTGTCTTATTTGGCAAGATGAGCGTTGATATTTAAGCCAAGATGGCAAGTTCTGCCTATTCGGCACGACATATATATATATATATATATATATATATATATATATATATATATATATATATATATATATATATATATATATATATATATATATATATATATATATATATATATATATATATATATATATGTATATATATATATATATATATATATATATATATATATATATATATATATATATATATATATATATATATATATATATATATATATGTCGTGCCGAATATGTAAAACTGGTCAATTAGCAAGAACTCATTTAAAATTAAGTACTTTCTAAAAAATTCTCTTATACGTTTAAAGATATATTTTTTTCATTAATGTTAATGTAAAAATTTTTAATTTTGCAACAAAAGAATCTTAGAAGACTTACCTAACCTTATTATAACAAGTGCAATTTATTTTAGCCTAACCCAACTAAATATATTTTAGATTTGTTTACAGTAATTTAATACTAAACAAACACTGTGAAATATATTTTTTTTCGTTAGGTTCAGAATGATTTTGGCGAAATTATTGCATACACAAATTTTCACTTGTCTTATATGGCAAGATGAGCGTTGCTATTTAAGCCAAGATCGCAAGTTCTGCCTATTCGGCACGACATATATATATATATATATATATATATATATATATATATATATATATATATATATATATATATATATATATATATATATATATATATATATATATATATTTATATATATATATATATATATATATATATATATATATATATATATATATATATATATATATATATATATATATATATATATATTATTATCACACTGGCCGATTCCCACCATGGCAGGGTGGCCCGAAAAAGAAAAACTTTCACCATCATTCACTCCATCACTATCTTGCCAGAAGGGTGCTTTACACTACAGTTTTTAAACTGCAACATTAACACCTCTCCTTCAGAGTGCAGGAACTGTACTTCCCATCTCCAGGACTCAAGTCCGGCCTGCCGGTTTCCCTGAACCCCTTCATAAATGTTACTTTGCTCACACTCCAACAGCACGTCAAGTATTAAAAACCATTAGTCTCCATTCACTCCTATCAAACACGCTCACGTTGGGATAATCTGTCTGCTGAGTATACCTGGTAAAGTGTATGGTAGAGTTATTATTGAAAGAATTAAGAGTAAGACGGAGAATAGGATAGCAGATGAACAAGGAGGCTTTAGGAAAGGTAGGGGTGTGGTGGACCAGGTGTTTACAGTGAAACATATAATGGAACAGTATTTAGATAAGGCTAATGAGGTCTTTGTGGCATTTATCTATTTGGAAAAGGCGTATGACAGGGTGGATAGGGGGGCAATGTGGCAGATGTTGCAAGTGTATGGTGAAGGAGGTAGGTTACTAAAAGCAGTGAAGAGTTTTTACGAGGATAGTGAGGCTCAAGTTAGAGTATGTAGGAAAGAGGGAAATTATTTCCCAGTAAAAGTAGGCCTTAGACAAGGATGTGTGATGTCACCGTGGTTGTTTAATATATTTATAGATGGGGTTGTAAGAGAAGTAAATGCGAGGGTCTTGGCAAGAGGCGTGGAGTTAAAAGATAAAGAATCACACACAAAGTGGGAGTTGTCACAGCTGCTCTTTGCTGATGACACTGTGCTCTTGGGAGATTCTGAAGAGAAGTTGCAGAGATTGGTGGATGAATTTGGTAGGGTGTGCAAAAGAAGAAAATTAAAGGTGAATACAGGAAAGAGTAAGGTTATGAGGATAACAAAAAGATTAGGTGATGAAAGATTGAATATCAGATTGGAGGGAGAGAGTATGGAGGAGGTGAATGTATTCAGATATTTGGGAGTGGACGTGTCAGTGGATGGGTCTATGAAAGATGAGGTGAATCATATAATTGATGAGGGGAAAAGGGTGAGTGGTGCACTTAGGAGTCTGTGGAGACAAAGAACTTTGTCCTTGGAGGCAAAGAGGGGAATGTATGAGAGTATAGTTTTACCAATGCTCTTATATAGGTGTGAAGCATGGGTGATGAATGTTGCAGCGAGGAGAAGGCTAGAGGCAGTGGAGATGTCATGTCTGAGGGCAATGTGTGGTGTGAATATAATGCAGAAAATTCGTAGTTTGGAAGTTAGGAGGAGGTGCGGGATTGCCAAAACTGTTGTCCAGAGGGCTGAGAAAGGGTTGTTGAGGTGGTTCGGACATGTAGAGAGAATGGAGCGAAACAGAATGACTTCAAGAGTGTATCAGTCTGTAGTGGAAGGAAGGCGGGGTAGGGGTCGGCCTAGGAAAGGTTGGAGGGAGGGGGTAAAGGAGGTTTTGTGTGCGAGGGGCTTGGACTTCCAGCGGGCATGCATGAGCGTGTTTGATAGGAGTGAATGGAGACAAATGGTTTTTAATACTTGACGTGCTGTTGGAGTGTAAGCAAAGTAACATTTATGAAGGGATTCAGGGAAACCGGCAGGCCGGACTTGAGTCCTGGAGATGCGAAGTACAGTGTCTGCACTCTGAAGGAGGGGTGTTAATGTTGCAGTTTAAAACCTGTAGTGTAAAGCACCCTTCTGGCAAGACAGTGATGGAGTGAATGATGGTGAAAGTTTTTCTTTTTCGGGCCATTAGGTTAGGTTGGGTTAGGCTAAAATAAATTGCTCTTTTTATAATAAGGTTAGGTAAGTTTTCTAAGATTCTTTTGGTGCAAAATTAAAAATTTTTGCATTAACATTAATGAAAAAAATATATATTTATTCGTATAAGAGAAAATTTCAGAAAGGACTTAATTTTAAATGAGTTCTTGCTAATTGACCAGTTTTACATACTCGGCACGACATATATATATATATATATATATATATATATATATATATATATATATATATATATATATAGATGTCGTTCCGAATAGGTAAAGCTTGCGATTTTGGCTTAAATAGCAACGCTTTTCTTGCCGAATAAGGTAAGCGATAATTTGTGTATGCAATAATATCGCCAAAATCATTCTGAACCTATCGGAAAAAAATGTATTTCATTGTGTTTTTTTATTATTAAGTTATTGTAAACTTATCTAAAATATGTTTAGCTGGATTAGGGTATATTAAATTGCGCATGTTAGAGTAAGGTTAGGTAAGTTTTCTAAGGTTCTTCTGGTACAAAATTATTAACTTTTACATTATCATAAATGATAAAATGTCTTTAAACGTATAAGATAAATTTTTAGAAAGTACAGTGGACCCCAGCATAACGATCACCTCCGAATGCGACCAATTATGTAAGTGTATTTATGTAAGTGCGTTTGTACGTGTATGTTTGGGGGTCTGAAATGGACTAATCTACTTCACAATATTCCTTATGGGAATAAATTCGGTCAGTACTGGCACCTGAACATACTTCTGGAGTGAAAAAATATCGTTAACCGGGGGTCCACTGTACTTAATTTCTATACTATTCTATTCTATTTGATTCGCCGGTATGGCATCCCGGCCCAGGTCTCTTCCATTTTGGTGACCGGGCATTGGCTCCCCGCGTAAGGAAGTGTCGTTTATCTTTACTTGCACCTGCGTGGCAGGTCTTCAGCAGGAAGGGGAGGTTACCTCACCGGCTCTATGGCCAAATGTGTGCACTAACAGCGGCTGGTGTGCAGTGCAATGGAGGCCCAAAGCAGGCCCTCGCAACAACTTCAGCTATGGGGGCGGATGACGTGCAATGACTGGAAGTAAGGTTTCCAAGTCCCTGACAGCTAGGTACACAAGATGTGCTGCCTCGTCCTCTCGGGCCTGCCCCACTGGGGTCATTGGGAAGTGTCTACGGCGAAGGGGGATCGTAGCCGGGCAGTCTAACAGGTAGTGCACCAAGGGCTTCGGAACCATTCGGTCACAATTGGCACAGAGCTCCTCTCATGCCCGTTCAACAATCCGTGCAGTGGTGGGATACCCTAAGTGTAGGCGGTGGATATGCACCCTCAGTTCTCTGGACTGTGTCCGAATATTTGGAAGGGGCGCCCTGTGGGTCGCCCTGACATACCAACAGAGGCTCCGTGAATCCCCAAGGTCAGGGAATGGGCGCCTGGCCGCACCGGCAGCCCACAGCGCAATCTGGCTGTGGCTGATGGAGATTGCAGCACGTGGCTGTGCCTCGAGGGTTGCAGTCCTAGCAGCCTCATCTGCAGCATCATTGCCAGGGAAACCCACATGGCACGGGATCCAGTTGATGGTAGCCCTGCAACCCTGGGTCATGAGAGTCTGCAGGTCACCCCGGATGGATGTGATTAAGTGTATGTTGTCCTTTGGCTCTCTGTGCATAAGCGCTTGGATCACTGCCTTGGAATCAACGTGGATGATGAGGGGATGCTGATGGTCTGCAAGAGCATGCTGCAGAGCTTGTTGGATGGCAAAGAGTTCGACCTGGAGGATGGTGCAATGGTCTGGGAGGCACCAACCTGCTGTCAGATTGCTGTGGAATATCCCAGCAGCTGTGTGGCCTGCCACTGGGTCTCTGGAGCCATCGGTGTAATATGGCAAACACCCTGGGCCTTCCGCACCCACAATGCTAGCCAAGGCAAGTCATTGCAGAATATCCTGGGTGCAATGCCTCTTACTGTCTGGTAGGGTTGTCCAGTGCACCACAAACAGCTCTGGTTCCCAAGGGGGTGGCACCGTGTAGTTTGCTGCCAGTCTGTCGCAGCCTCCCGCCTGGAGCAATGTCATGGGCAGGAGCTTCAGTGTGGCATCTGCTGGCGACCACATCAATCGGCGGCCAGGATGCAGTGGAATGATCTGTCCCTGGCGGACCCATAAATCTCTCATCAGTTTGTCAGCCAGTGGGAGTCGGAGATACTTTGCAATCCTCTTGGCAGCTACCAGTTGGATCCTGTCTTCAAGAGGCTGTAGCTGCACCTCAAGGTTCAGAGCCACTGCATTGGCCCACCTAGGAGCCCCCAGCGTGGCCCGTACAGCTGCGTTCTGGATGACACAGAGGGATTTGATGTTTGTGGGTCTGGTGTGAACCAGAGCAAGTGCCCCATAGTCAACGAGGGAGCGTATTGCCTGGATGTAGAACAACCTCATGACCTCGAGGCTGGCCCCAACCCTAGGGTTGGCCATGGCACTCAATGCCCTGACCCTCTGTAGAGCCCTCTCTTTAATGTGGTGCACATGTTTCTGGAAGGTGAGGCGCCTGTCAATGTAGATGCCAAGGTACCTATAACTGTGAACCCACTCCAGGTCGATGCCCAGGACCCGCAGCCTCTGACTGGGCACCCTGGTGCAAAGGATCATGGCTTTGGATTTTCCCGCAGATATCTTGAGCCCCAAGTGACGGCAAGTAGAAGCCAGCAGATCGAGGTCCTCCTGGGCACGCTGCAAAAGCCGGCGCTTCCTAGGTACGACAAGTGCCAGGTCATCGGCATAGCTGAGGAGGAAGGTGCCTGTGAAGAAAGGCAGGCGCACCAGCTGGTGGATCAGTACATTGAGCAGGGTGGGACTAAGCACCCCGCCCTGTGGAGTGCCGTTGTCCAGGGTCTTGAGAGAAGAGGCATGCCCCTGGAAGCGTACACAGGCCTGCCTGTCCTGGAGATAGGAACGAAGCCATGAAAGCAGCCTGCCTTTAACCCGCCTGTGGGCCAAGAGTGAGAGGAAGGCAGGTGCACTGGCTAGCTCAAAAGCTTTCTCGAGGTCAAGAAAGACAACAATGTGGGCTTGGGCATCTGACCCAATGCCGGCCAGTAGAGTGGTAAGGCTTTCGAAAGCGCCCACTCCTCTGGTGAAGCCATAGAGGTGTTTATGAGGAGGGCCAAGCTTCCACCTCAGGCGCTCCAACACCATCCTTTCAGACACCTTCGAGATGCAACTGGTGAGGGAGATGGGTCTCACACTGCCAGGATCCCCAGGCTTAGGAATCGGTATGATGTCAGCCTCCTTCCATACGACAGAGAGTTTGCCAGCTCGCCAAGTCCGTTTGACGACCCCCAGGACAGCTGAATGTCCAGAATGGTCAGACCGAGTGATCATGGCATAGGTGATACCATCATGCCCCGGTGCAGTGTCCCGATGAGATGTGAAGGCTGCCTGGAGCTCCTGGTTGGTGAAGTCTTCATCCGTGATGTCCTTAGCCTGGCATGCCGCTTGGATCACCATCATCCTTCTAGGAAGGAGGGTGGCTTGGAGGTCCTAGAGATCCTGAGGCAGTTGAGCCATGGCCGCCCTGGAGGTGAAAAAGTTCACCAGACGTTCTGCCTCCGTTGCGGGGTCTGGGTGCAACCGAGCCACACTGCGACACTGCCCGGTGGCCAATCATAACTTGGTCCAAATCTCAGATAAGGTGGAGTAGTAGCTGAAGGAGGAACACCACTCGAACCATTTAGCCTGCCGGACCCTGTGTGAGACAGGGCGTGCATGCCACACCACTTCCCTGAGCAGACGCATGGACTCAGCTGTGGGATTATGCCTGTGCATCTTGCGTAGGACATTGATGCAGTGATTCTGCTCCCTGATGTCCTCATTGTAAAACCACCAGTCACGTTTTTATGACCCTCCGCCTGTAATCTTAGGTATGGCTGCCTCAGCTGCACATGTGAAGGCCACCTGCAAGCTTTGAGCCGCCTCATCTGGGTCTTCCAGAAGAGGAGACTCTGCCCACCAGTGCTCAATGACCTCCTGGAAGCACTGCCAGTCGGCCTTTTTTAGATTCCATCTGGGGGTAGGTGTGGGGAGCAGGCACCGCTGGACCATCAGCATGGTGACTACTGCAAAGTGATCACTGGTGAGACGGGGGTGGACCTCCCATCTCACACTCGAGAGCAACCGCCTAGAGATGAGTGTGACGTCCAAGCAGCCACTGTAGTGATGGGTTGGCTCACCATTGTTGAGAAGGGCGATCTCAGGGACCTCCTCCACCACAGCCGCAAGGTGCCTCCCAGCTGCGTTGGTAGGAGAGACAGGAGAAAGTATTGGATGGTGGGCATTGACATCCCCAACCACAACAAGACCCTCCCGTGGGGCGAGTGCTGCCACCTCTGAAACGTCAAGGGTGTACCGAGAGCTTCTGTAAATATTGTAAACCATGAGAGGTCCATCCGGTAGGTGTAGGGTGACAGCCTGAACCTCTACGACCTCCCCACAGTTGATGGGGGGTCATTGGAGATTGAATGAGGGATAATGGTCCTGACGTAGATCGCTGTGCCCCTGCCAGTCCCTTCCAGGCACTGAAGGTAGGCCGAGAATCCCGGGATACGTGGCTGCATTTGATGTGACGAATTGGTAAGTGTCTCCTGGAACAGGAAGACATGAACCTCATCCTGAACTGCAGCTTCAATCACTAAGTGAATTTTCCACTGCAGCCCGCAAATGTTCCACTGGAGGATCTTCAAGGGCCACAGAGGAGGCTCTCTGATTCCATCTCTGCCTGGGACTTGTCGTCCGTTGTTGACGACTGCAGGGCCTCCTCCATCATGGACTGGAAGAACTCCTGGATGATGGCCTGAAGTTCCATTGAGTCCTTCCTGTCCAGTAGGACCACGCCCAGCATCAGTGACAGGAGCTGTCTGCAGGCGCCCCTGTCCTCCATCGACGGCAGCAGGTGACAGATGGTTTTCTTCAGTCGATCGGGAAATGATTCGACCATTACCTCTGCACGTATTGAGCTGGACAACCCGTCGAGTCGGTGCTGGGTCACTGGGTATGTCTGGGTGGCTGTTGACACTGCAGCAGCATAAGCTGGGTGCACCCTGGGCCTGGCCTGAGGGGCCATGGGCTTCTGGGTTCCCTGGTGGGGAACCTCTGCCTGACTCTGGCCGCTCACAGTAGGGGCCTGCCCTTGGGAAGAGGCCTGCTGGCAGTATAGCAAGGAATGTTGGTGCCCAGCTGGGACCTGCTGGGCAGTGTGCCTGGCCTGTGGCTGTTTTTCCCATTGATTCTGTCTTCTTGGCCACCTTACCATCTGACCCCATAGTTGACCGCGCTGCTGGAAGCCAGTGCGTGCCCCCTGATGCAACTGCTGGGAGCCCAGTGCCGGGAACTCCCTGGTATTGCCCTCCTCCAGTATCTGGGAAATCGCGGTCGGAGCCCATACCGACTGTTGCTGGGTGTTTCCAAGGCTGGGTGGCGTCGGGGCTGTCGGGTCGTTCCGATGACGAACCTGCTGCCAGTGCTGCACCATCACAGGACAGCTTCGTTTCCAGGCATGGTGCCTCTTTGAGCAGTTGGCACACTTGGGCTCCAGCCGAAGGGCTTTGCTGGTTGGCTGTATGAGGATGGCAATGCAGTCCTTCGAGTCGTGTGCCTTGCTGCACAGACCACACTTCTTCTCTCTCTGGCAGGTGGCTGCAATATGATTGAACCCCTGACAGATGAAGTATTGTACTGGGCCCGACAGGTATGGTTGGGCCTTGAATCTTCCCCAGACCCCAAGGTCCAGGTGCGTGGGAAGTAGACCTTTGTGGTGGATCAGCACCTGGTGGGTGGGCACCTTGTTTACTGTTGCAGTGAGTCGCTTCGCCTTGACAATATTGGGCACTTCCAAAATGGGGTCCAGTAGAAGGGGCACAGGGACGTGTAAGAGCACCCCCTTGTACACCTTCTCCAAAGCAACCAGTTCCACCATGCTGGGATGCGTCACAACCAGCCCCTTCAATTCCTCGTAAGAATCCTCGTCCCGAGGAATGACCAAAACCTCGTTCCTGAGAGTGAACTCGCAGTGGAATTTGAGGCGGGGTAGACCTTCCAAACCCATAATCCGGAACCTTGAATTTGTTGAAGGCCCCGGTTGCGTGTGCCCGAGCTGAGCGAGCTGAGCGGGAATTCCTCCGTCCACGTGGAGTCAGCCAGTCCCCGTTCACTGTGGAGGCCAGCACAACTGGTGTAGGGACCTGGGATGGCTCTATCCTTGCCAGTTGTGGAGCTACAGCCTCCTGGCTTCCTTCCACAATCCCTATGGCCATCTGGGGGTGCAAGTCTCCTTGGGTAGCGGCTGCCGACGGATCTAGTGGCAGATTGGCAGATACAATAGTCTCCACTGCATCCTTAGCCTTCTTGGTGGGGGCTCCCACCTGCCCCACGTCGTCCTCCAACTCGTCCCCGCATTCCAATGAATGCGGGGTCTGTCATGGTGACTGTAGGTGTGGGGACAGAGCCAGCAGCAGAGCTGCTGCCTGTGACCTCACAGCCGCCCACACTGGGTGCAGAGCTGTGAGGCTCCGTGCCCCAGTCGGGGCCCGTAGCCACCCGCACGTGGCTCACTGCCCTGAAACACTGAACACCGTCCAAGGACCACTAGAAACGTCGCCAATCTGTGCGTAAACTAACACAGATATATATTCCAAGCGAACACAACACACTCTGTCCTAGGATCTTTCCACACCGGTGTTCCGTATCCAATCTCGATGATGATCAAGTAATGTGTTCCGTTGTGTAACAACCCCGACTTAATTTTAAATTGGTTCTTGCTAATTGACCAGTTTTACCTATTCGGCATGACTTTATATATATATATATATATATATATATATATATATATATATATATATATATATATATATATATATATATATATATATATATATATATATACATATATATATATATATATATATATATATATATATATATATATATATATATATATATATATATATATATATATATATATATATATATATATATATCTGCCGGATGGTGTCAATACGAAAAGCTCTCATTTATCCATTTCTTATTCCTGCGGTTTATTGTGCACTAAATAACATGAATATGGTCCATTCTCTCTGTTTTTCACCCCGTTTCCTCTCGCTTTCTCATTCGGGTCTTCCTCCTAAGGGTCAAAAATGGTTTAAAGCAACTTGGTGTGGGAAGCAGCATCTGGTGTTGCCAGTGGACGGCCTCAGGTTAACTGCACGAGTCCAAACCTAAAGAAAGACGTCATTTTTATTTTAACATTATTTTATTTTAACATTATTTTATTGTATATTTCTACATGGTGTACCTTTATTTCACACTGTTGTGCCGAATAGGTAAAATTGGTCAATTAGCAAGAACTAATTTAAAATTAAGTCCTTTCTAAAATTTTCTCCTTTATATTTAAAAACATTTTGTCCTTTATGTTAATGTAAAAATTAATAATTTTGTACGAAAAGAATCTTAGAAAACTTACCTAACTTTATTACAATAAGCGCAATTTAATTTAGCCTGATCAAACTAAATATATTTTATTTAAGTTTACAATAATTTAATAATAAATATACACAGTGAAATATGTATATTTTTCCGTTAGGTTCAGAACGATTTTTGCGAAATTATTGCATACACAAGTTTTCGCTTGCCTTATTCGGCAAGAAGTTTGTTGCTATTTAAGCCAAAATCGCAATTTTTACCTGTTCGGCATATATATACATACATATATATATATATATATATATATATATATATATATATATATATATATATATATATATATATATATATATATATATATATATATATATATGTATATGCATATATATACATATATGTACATGTTTATAGAGGGGCAACTGATATATCGGATCATTATTTAGTTGTAGCTACAGTTAGAGTAAGAGGTAGATGGGAAAAGAGGAAGGTGGCAACAACAAGTAAGAGGGAGGTGAAAGTGTATAAACTAAGGGAGGAGGAAGTTCGGGGGAGATATAAGCGACGATTGGCAGAAAGGTGGACTAGTGCAAAGATGAGTAGTGAGGGATGGGGGTTGAAGAGGGTTGGAATAGTTTTAAAAATGCAGTATTAGAATGTGGGGCAGAAGTCTGTGGTTATAGGAGGGTGGGGGCAGGAGGAAAGAGGAGTGATTGGTGGAATGATGAAGTAAAGGGTGTGATAAAAGAGAAAAAGGTAGCTTATGAGAGGTTTTTACAAAGCAGAAGTGTTATATGAAGAGCAGAATATATGGAGAGTAAAAGAAAGGTAAAGAGAGTGGTGAGAGAGTGCAAAAGGAGAGCAGATGATAGAGTGGGAGGGGCACTGTCAAGAAATTTTAATGAAAATAAGAAAAAAAAAATTTGGAGTGAGTTAAACAAGTTAAGAAAGCCTAGAGAAAGTATGGATTTGTCAGTTAAAAACAGAGTAGGGGAGTTAGTAGATGGGGAGATGGAGGTATTAGGTAGATGGCGAGAATATTTTGAGGAACTTTTAAATGTTAAGGAAGAAAGAGAGGCAGTAATTTCATGCACTGGTCAGGGAGGTATACCATCTTTTAGGAGTGAAGAAGAGCAGAATGTAAGTGTGGGGGAGGTACGTGAGGCATTACGTAAAATGAAAGGGGGTAAAGCAGCTGGAACTGATGGGATCATGACAGAAATGTTAAAAGCAGGGGGGGGGGATATAGTGTTGGAGTGGTTGGTACTTTTGTTTAATAAATGTATGAAAGAGGGGAAGGTAACTAGGGATTGGCGGAGAGCATGTATAGTCCCTTTATATAAAGGGAAAGGGGACAAAAGAGACTGTAAAAATTATAGAGGAATAAGTTTACTGAGTATACCAGGAAAAGTGTACGGTAGGGTTATAATTGAAAGAATTAGAGATAAGACAGAATGTAGGATTGCGGATGAGCAAGGAGGTTTCAGAGTGGGTAGGGGATGTGTAGATCAAGCGTTTACATTGAAGCATATATGTGAACAGTATTTAGATAAAGGTAGGGAAGTTTTTATTGCATTTATGGATTTAGAAAAGGCATATGATAGAGTGGATAGAGGAGCAATGTGGCAGATGTTGCAAGTATATGGAATAAGTGGTAAGTTATTAAATGCTGTAAAGAGTTTTTATGAGGATAGTGAGGCTCAGGTTAGGGTGTGTAGAAGAGGGAGACTACTTCCCGGTAAAAGAAGGTCTTAGACAGGGATGTGTAATGTCACCATGGTTGTTTAATATATTTATGGATGGGGTTGTAAAGGAAGTAAATGCTAGGGTGTTCGGGAGAGGGGGTGGGATTAAATTTTGGGGAATCAAATTCAAAATGGGAATTGACACAGTTACTTTTTGCTGGTGATACTGTGCTTATGGGAGATTCTAAAGAAAAATTGCAAAGGTTAGTGGATGAGTTTGGGAATGTGTGTAAAGGTAGAAAGTTGAAAGTGAACATAGAAAAGAGTAAGGTGATGAGGGTGTCAAATGATTTAGATAAAGAAAAATTGGATATCACATTGGGGAGGAGGAGTATGGAAGAAGTGAATGTTTTCAGATACTTGGGAGTTGACGTGTCGGCGGATGGATTTATGAAGGATGAAGTTAATCATAGAATTGATGAGGGAAAAAAGGTGAGTGGTGCATTGAGGTATATGTGGAGTCAAAAAACGTTATCTATGGAGGCAAAGAAGGGAATGTATGAAAGTATAGTAGTATCAACACTCTTATATGGGTGTGAAGCTTGGGTGGTAAATGCAGCAGCGAGGAGACGGTTGGAGGCAGTGGAGATGTCCTGTTTAAGGGCAATGTGTGGTGTAAATATTATGCAGAAAATTCGGAGTGTGGAAATTAGGAAAAGGTGTGGAGTTAATAAAATATTAGTCAGAGGGCAGAAGAGGGGTTGTTGAGGTGGTTTGGTGATTTAGAGAGAATGGATCAAAGTAGAATGACATGGAAAGCATATAAATCTATAGGAGAAGGAAGGCGGGGTAGGGGTCGTCCTCGAAAGGGTTGGAGAGAGGGGGTAAAGGAGGTTTTGTGGGCAAGGGGCTTGGACTTCCAGCAAGCGTGCGTGAGCGTGTTAGATAGGAGTGAATGGAGACGAATGGTACTTGGGACCTGACGATCTGTTGGAGTGTGAGCAGGGTAATATTTAGTGAAGGGATTCAGGGAAACCGGTTATTTTCATATAGTCGGACTTGAGTCCTGGAAATGGGAAGTACAATGCCTGCACTTTAAAGAAGGGGTTTGGGATATTGGCAGTTTGGAGGGATATGTTGTGTATCTTTATATGTGTATGCTTCTAAACTGTTGTATTCTGAGCACCTCTGCAAAAACAGTGATAATGTGCGAGTGTGGTGAAAGTGTTGAATGATGAAAGTATTTTCTTTTTGGGGATTTTCTTTCTTTTTTGGGTCACCCTGCCTCGGTGGGAGACGGCCGACTTGTTGAAAAAAAAAAATATACATATATATATATATATATACATATATATATACATATATATATACATATATATATATATATATATATATATATATATATATATATATATATATATATATATATATATATATGTATGTATATGCATATATATATATAAATATATATATATATATATATATATATATATATATATATATATATATATAAGTAGTCATAATTTCTACAGAGCGGTGTATCCGGTTTAGGGGCCTTCTACAGAGCGGTGTATCCGGTTTAGGGGCCTTCTACAGAGCGGTGTATCCGGTCTAGGCCTTCTACAGGGCGGTGTATCCGGTCTAGGACCAGCAGCTGGAGGGTCACCTTTTCACACCTAGGTGTTACTTCCGGTTTTGACCTTGACCTCGCCCTCGAGACTACCTCACCCTTGACCCCCCCCCCAACCAGTACCCCCGCCCCACGACCCCCCCTTCGCGACCCCCGCCCCGCGCGCCCCGCGCGCCCGCGCGCCCGCCCGCCGCCCGCCCCGCGCGCCCTTCGCGAGCCCCCGCCCGCGCCTTCTGCTGCGCCTTCTGCAGCGTCGTCCGGATCGCCCCCGCGCCTCGAATTTTTTTCCGATTTTTTTCGAATTTTTTTTGAATTTCATTTTCTTGTGCTCTCCATCTCCTCGGATCAAGTTTTTAAGGTTCCCCCTCTCACTTTCACCCCCATCCCAAAATTTCTCGATATTACCAAGTTTTTGGATTCCCCCCTATGGGGGTTTCGAAATTCTCCATCTCCTTGGATCAAGGTTTTTTTTGGATTGTCCCTCCTTCCACCCCCCAACCCCAAAAATTTCTCAATATTACCAAGTTTTTGGATTCCCCCCTATGGGGTTTTCGAAATTCTCCATTTCCTTGGATCAAATTTTTGGGTACCCCTCCTTTCACCCCAAATTTTCTCGACAATACCATAACTCCATCTCCTCGGATCAAATTTTTGAGGTTCCCCCTCTCACTTTCACCCCCCATCCCAAAATTTCTCGAAATCAAATTCTCCATCTCCTTGGATCAAGTTTTTTGGGTACCCCTCCTTTCACCCCAAATTTTCTCGACAATACCATGACTCCATCTCCTCGGATCAAGTTTTTTGGATCCCCCCTATGGGGTTTTCGAAATTCTCCATCTCCTTGGATCAAATTTTTGGATTACCCCTCTCACTTTCACTCCCACCCCAAAATTTCTCGATAATACCAAGACCCCATCTCCTTGGATCAAGTTTTTGGATTCCCCACTCTGGGGGTAAGCATGCTTACTACAGGTCTAAACATCTTCCCCTTATTATTTTAAAATGAACTAAAACCTTCCTCTCATTAAGTTAAATGAACTAAAAAAAAAAAAAGCGTGTTTACTCGGCGGTCAGTGACGTCACACATACAAGCTAAATCTTGTCGACTTACCCCTATGTCAGTGACGTCACGCACACAGGCTGAATCATGACGACCCTTTAGTTCATTAAAGTTAATAAGGGGATATAGTACCTACATCATAGGGAAAACATTTTCATCATCAGAAAAGTCACATTTTTTGTTTCGTTAATACCCATAACAATCCAACAATTTCTTTACAACACAAGTCTAGACATTTTTTTAACTATTTCATCTCAGGTCACTCCCCCCCACGAAGTAACCTCCTCCCCACCCTCCCGAACCCTCACACTCCAACCAACACCTCACAATTTTCACTCATAACCCCCAATTTTTCTCGTTTTAACCCTTTTAGTTCATTAAAGTTAATAAGGGGATACAGTACATCAGAAAGTCACCACAACACTTATAACCACTTTTCGATAAATTCACTAGTCACAATTTTACATATTACGAAGTTAAATACGCACTTTTACTTTGAACACCTTCAAAACACTCTCTTAAATCATTTGAATACTCACAAAAATACCTTTATACATTTCCAAACAACACTGAAATACTCCAAAACATCATTCGAACACCCCCCAAAATCACCTCTGAATACTCCCAGAACACCTTCATAAGTACTCTTGCACATCATTTGAACACCTTCATAAGTACTCTCATAATCATTTGTACACCTTCAAAAAACACCTTTGAATACTCACATAAACACCCTTGAACACCTTCAAAACACCTTTGAATAACCTCAAAACACCTTTGAACACCTTCAAAACAAAACAACATTTGAACACACTTAAAACACCTTTGAACACCTTTGAACATTTCCAAACAACACTGAAACACTTCCAAAAACACCATTTGAGTACTCCCAAATACACCACTGAATACTAAAACACCACTGAATACACTCAAAACACCACCAAAATCACCATGAAACACTTCCAAAAAACACAATTTGAGTACTCCCAATTACACCACTGAATACTACTAAAACACCACTGAATTCAATCAAAAACACCCTTCAACACCTTCAAACACCCTTGAACACCTTCAAAACACTCTTGAACACTTTTCAAAAACACCTTTGAACATTTCCAATCAACACTGAAACACTTCCAAAAAAAAACACAATTTGAGTACTTCCAATTACACCACTGAATACTACTAAAACACCGCTGAATTCAATCAAAACACCCTTCAACACCTTCAAAACACCTTTGAACACCTTTGAACACCTTCAAAAAAACATTTGAACACACTCAAAACACCTTTGAACACCTTTGAACATTTCCAAACAACACTGAAACACTTCCAAAAAACACCATTTGAGTACTCCCAAATACACCACTGAATACTAAAACACCACTGAATACACTCAAAACACCACCAAAATCACCATAAACTAAGATCAACACCCACATCCCACAACACCCACAACCCACAACACCCACATTTTTTTCTCGTTTTATCTAATTTCATCAGAAAAGTCACAACACCCACACCCCCCATTTTTTTCTCGTTTTAACCCTTTTAGTTCATTAAAGTTAAATAAGGGGACACACTACATCAGAAAAAGTCCCAACAACAACCCACTTATAACATTTTTTTTTTCGGTATCTCTAGTTCGACAACAACACCCACAACACCCACATCCCACAACACCCATGAACATTTCCAAAACACTATTTGAGTACTCCCAATTACACCACTGATTACTACTAAAACACCGCTGAATTCAATCAAAACACCCTTCAACACATTCAAACACCCCTGAACACCTTCAAAACACTCTTGAACACTTTTCAAAAACACCTTTGAACATTTCCAATCAACACTGAAACACTTCCAAAAACACCATTTGAGTACTCCCAATTACACCACTGATTACTACTAAAACACCGCTGAATTCAATCAAAACACCCTTCAACACCTTCAAACACCCTTGAACACACTCAAAACACCCTTCAACACCTTCAAAACACCTTTGAACACCTTCAAAGCACCTTTGAACACATTCAAAACACTCTCATAATCATTTGAACACACTCAAAACACCTTTGAATAACCTCAAAACACCTTCGAACACCTTCAAAACACCCTTGAACACCCTTGATCACCTTCAAAAAAAACAACATTTGAACACACTCAAAACACCTTTGAACATTTCCAAACAATACTGAAACACTTCCAAAAACACCATTTGAGTACTCCCAAATACACCACTGAATACTAAAACACCACTGAATACACTCAAAACACCACCAAAATCACCATAAACTAAGATCAACACCCACATCCCACAACACCCACAACCCACAACACCCACAATTTTTTCTCGTTTTATCTAATTTCATCAGAAAGTCACAACACCCACACCCCCCCCATTTTTTTTCTCGTTTTAACCCTTTTAGTTCATTAAAGTTAATAAGGGGCCACACTACATCAGAAAAAGTCACAAAAACAACCCACTTATAACGTCTTTTCGGTATCTCTAGTTCGACAACAACACCCACATCCCACATCACCCACATCCCACATCCCCCACACACACACACAGACACACACACACACACACATCCCTAACCTAGCCTAACCTAACCTAACTTAACCTAACCTAACCTAACCTAACCTAACCTAACCTAACTTATCCTAACCTAGCCTAACCTAACCTAACCTAACCTAACCTTACCTAAATTATCCTAACCTAACCTAACCTAGCCTAACCTATCCTAACTTAACCTAACCTAACCTAACCGAACCTACCCTAACCTAACCTTACCTAACCTAACCTAGCCTAACCTAACCTAACCTAACTTAACCTAACCCAACCTAACCTAACCTAACCTAGCCTAACCTAACTTAACCTAACCTAACCTAACCTACCCTAACCTAACCTAACCTAACCTATCTTAACCTTACCTAACCTAACCTAACCTAACCTAGCCTAACCTAACTTAACCTAACCTAACCTAACCTACCCTAACCTAACCTAACCTAACCTATCTTAACCTTACCTAACCTAACCTAGCCGAACCTATCCTAACCTAACCTAAAATATATTGGAACACTTCCAAAATACATTAGAGTACTCCAGAATTACTTTGAACGACTCCATTTTTGGATATTTCCAAATTAGTTTTGAAAACTTTATCGTAAAATCGAACATTATTTTTCTTGTTGGTAAAACACACTCAATGGTAGAAATATTTACTCGATTTCCGAATAGAAGCACTGTCCTCGCTCTGAGAGACTCATTGTGGGTCACCCCAACACATGGTGTAATGCGCTTCACACCCAAGGTAGAACATAACACCTGCGTCAACTCAGGACAGACAGGCGCCATGTAATGCGGGTAACATCCAAGGTAGAAAATCATCTCTTTCCAGACCAACTGTCTATCCTAACCTAACCTAACCTAACCTAATTCCTAACCTAACCTAACCTCACCTAACCGAACCTAACCTAACTCCATCAATCACCTCTATCCTAACCAAATCTAAGACATTCACCTCCAACTAAGACATACACATCACCCCTAAAACTTCCTTCCTTATTCATTCCGTATATCTCCTAGAGCTGTTTTAACCCCGACGGATCCACCACGACGTAGGAGCCAGAGGAACCATCACCACTCCAACACCACCTACTACACTCTGGCTCCTACGTCGTGGTGGATCCGTCGGGGTTAAAACAGCTCTAGGAGATATACGGAATGAATAAGGAAGGAAGTTTTAGGGGTGATGTGTATGTCTTAGTTGGAGGTGAATGTCTTAGATTTGGTGTGTATGTCTCATGTCTTAAATTTGCAATTGAAATGTTTAATATGTGGGTGTCTGTGTATTATTTTTTTTGTGATAGTGATATGTTATAGTGCTCATGTTATGTTATAGATGTTGGTGGAAGTGTTGTGGTATTTTTGTGTATGTCTTATTTTTGTGCGAATGTTTAAAAAATAAGTGTTTTCAGTGATCATAGTAGTTTTGAGATGCATGATCTTAGATTTTTTGGTGATCTTGGTGATTAGTGTTGATAGATGACGGTAAACATGATATGGAATTGGTGATCGTGATTTTTGTGTGAATAATTATAAAAAATGTGTGTTTTCTGTGATCTTGGTGTTGGGGATCATAAAATCTGGTAATCGTGTTGGATATAGTGTTCTTAGATAATGTAGGGTACAATAGGTTGAAACAAGGGGGGTTAGGTGTGATGTTACCAACCACCAAGTAACACAATGGGAGTGTGACGTCACTGGAGGTGAGCTTTGTCGGTCCTGTGAGGTGAGACATCGTGTGTTGGTGGTAGTGAGGTGAGTGCGCTTAGATATTGTCAAATATGATTTTTTTTTTGTGTGTGTGTGAAATGTTTATAAAAATGATTGTTTTCTGTGATATTAGTGATTTTGAGGTAAGTGAACATGGGTGATTGTAGTTGGTGATTGTCTTATATTATGTGTGTGTACAAGATATGTTTTCAGTTGATGGTGATCATGTACTAAGTGTTTGCGTATTAGGTTTGTGTTCATGCTTTTTTTTTATGCGTCAAATGGGGAGGGAGTTCTTGGTTATAGTGATTTGAGGGGATTTCTATAAAAAGGATGTTAGATGGTGATGTTAAACTTAGTTTCTGGTGATTTTGACGGTGATTGGTAGTATTCAGTGGTGATTTGGTAGTAATCAGTAGTGTTTTTTTGGGAGTATTCGGAGGTGTTTGATGGTGTTTTTTTTTGAAGGTGTTCAAATGATGTGCAGAGCATTTTTTGAAGAAGATCAGTGGTGTTCAGAGTTGGTTCAAAGTTAGTCAGTGTTTAGGTTAGGTTAGGATAGGTTAGGTTAGGATAAGTTAGGTTAGGTTAGCATAGGATAAGTTAGGTTAGGTTAGGTTAGGTTAGGTTAGGATAGGTTAGGTTAGGTTAGGTTAGGTTCGGTAGGTTAGGTAAGGTTAGGTTAGGTTAAGTTAGGTAGTATTCGAGGTGTTTGATGGAGTTAGGTTAGGATAGGTTAGGTTAGGTTAGGTTAGAGGTGTTTGATGGAGTTAGGTTGGGTTAGGTTAGGTTAGGTTAGGTTAGGATAGAGGTGATTGATGGAGTTAGGTTAGGTTCGGTTAGGTGAGGTTAGGTTAGGTTAGGAATTAGGTTAGGTTAGGTTAGGTTAGGTTAGGATAGACAGTTGGTCTGGAAAGAGATGATTTTCTACCTTGGATGTTACCCGCATTACATGGCGCCTGTCTGTCCTGAGTTGACGCAGGTGTTATGTTCTACCTTGGGTGTGAAGCGCATTACGCCATGTGTTGGGGTGACCCACAATGAGTCTCTCAGAGCGAGGACAGTGCTTCTATTCGGAAATCGAGTAAATATTTCTACCATTGAGTGTGTTTTACCAACAAGAAAATAATGTTCGATTTTACGATAAAGTTTTCAAAACTAATTTGGAAATATCAAAAAATGGAGTCGTTCAAAGTAATTCTGGAGTACTCTAATGTATTTTGGAAGTGTTCCAATATATTTTAGGTTAGGTTAGGATAGGTTCGGCTAGGTTAGGTTAGGTAAGGTTAAGATAGGTTAGGTTAGGTTAGGTTAGGGTAGGTTAGGTTAGGTTAGGTTAAGTTAGGTTAGGCTAGGTTAGGTTAGGTTAGGTTGGGTTAGGTTAAGTTAGGTTAGGTTAGGTTAGGCTAGGTTAGGTTAGGTAAGGTTAGGTTAGGTTAGGTTAGGTTAGGTTAGGTTAGGTTAGGTTAGGTTAGGTTAGGTTAGGTTAGGATAAGTTAGGTTAGGTTAGGCTAGGTTAGGGATGTGTGTGTGTGTGTCTGTGTGTGTGTGGGGGGGATGTGGGATGTGGGTGATGTGGGATGTGGGTGTTGTTGTCGAACTAGAGATACCGAAAAGACGTTATAAGTGGGTTGTTTTTGTGACTTTTTCTGATGTAGTGTGGCCCCTTATTAACTTTAATGAACTAAAAGGGTTAAAACGAGAAAAAAATGGGGGGTGTGGGTGTTGTGACTTTCTGATGAAATTAGATAAAACGAGAAAAAATTGTGGGTTGTGGGTGTTGTGGGATGTGGGTGTTGATCTTAGTTTATGGTGATTTTGGTGGTGTTTTGAGTGTATTCAGTGGTGTTTTAGTATTCAGTGGTGTATTTGGGAGTACTCAAATGGTGTTTTTGGAAGTGTTTCAGTGTTGTTTGGAAATGTTCAAAGGTGTTCAAAGGTGTTTTGAGTGTGTTCAAATGTTTTTTTGAAGGTGATTAAGGGTGTTCAAGGGTGTTTTGAAGGTGTTCGAAGGTGTTTTGAGGTTATTCAAAGGTGTTTTGAGTGTGTTCAAATGATTATGAGAGTGTTTTGAATGTGATCAAAGGTGTTTTGAAGGTGTTCAAAGGTGTTTTGAAGGTGTTGAAGGGTGTTTTGAGTGTGTTCAAGGGTGTTTGAAGGTGTTGAAGGGTGTTTTGATTGAATTCAGCGGTGTTTTAGTAGTAATCAGTGGTGTAATTGGGAGTACTCAAATGGTGTTTTTGGAAGTGTTTCAGTGTTGTTTGGAAATGTTCAAAGGTGTTCAAAGGTGTTTTGAGTGTGTTCAAATGTTGTTTTTTTGAAGGTGATCAAGGGTGTTCAAGGGTGTTTTGAAGGTGTTCAAAGGTGTTTTGAGGCTATTCAAAGGTGTTTTGAGTGTGTTCAAATGATTATGAGAGTGTTTTGAATGTGTTCAAAGGTGTTTTGAAGGTGTTCAAAGGTGTTTTGAAGGTGTTGAAGGCTGTTTTGAGTGTGTTCAAGGGTGTTTGAATGTGTTGAAGGGTGTTTTTGATTGAATTCAGCGGTGTTTTAGTAGTATTCAGTGGTGTAATTGGGAGTACTCAAATTGTTTTTTTTTTTGGAAGTGTTTCAGTGTTGATTGGAAATGTTCAATGGTGTTTTTGAAGGTATTCAAGAGTGTTTTGAAGGTGTTCAAGGGTGTTTGAAGGTGTTGAAGGGTGTTTTGATTGAATTCAGCGGTGTTTTAGTATTCAGTGGTGTAATTGGGAGTACTCAAATAGTGTTTTGGAAGTGTTTCAGTGTTGTTTGGAAATGTTCAAAGGTGTTCAAAGGTGTTTTGAGTGTGTTCAAATGATTATGAGAGTGTTTTGAATGTGTTCAAAGGTGTTTTGAAGGTGTTCAAAGGTGTTTTGAGGCTATTCAAAGGTGTTTTGAGTGTGTTCAAATGATTATGAGAGTGTTTTGAATGTGTTCAAAAGGTGTTTTTGAAGGTGTTCAAGAGTGTTTTGAAGGTGTTCAAGGGTGTTTGAAGGTGTTGAAGGGTGTTTTGATTGAATTCAGCGGTGTTTTAGTAGTATTCAGTGGTGTAATTGGGAGTACTCAAATTGTTTTTTTTTTTTTTTTGGAAGTGTTTCAGTGTTGATTGGAAATGTTCAATGGTGTTTTTGAAGGTATTCAAGAGTGTTTTGAAGGTGTTCAAGGGTGTTTGAAGGTGTTGAAGGGTGTTTTGATTGAATTCAGCGGTGTTTTAGTATTCAGTGGTGTATTTGGGAGTACTCAAATAGTGTTTTGGAAATGTTCAAAGGTGTTTTGAGTGTGTTCAAATGTTGTTTTTTTTTGAAGGTGATCAAGGGTGTTCAAGGGTGTTTTGAAGGTGTTCAAAGGTGTTTTGAGGCTATTCAAAGGTGTTTTGAGTGTGTTCAAATGATTATGAGAGTGTTTTGAATGTGTTCAAAAGGTGTTTTTGAAGGTGTTCAAGAGTGTTTTGAAGGTGTTCAAGGGTGTTTGAAGGTGTTGAAGGGTGTTTTGATTGAATTCAGCGGTGTTTTAGTAGTATTCAGTGGTGTAATTGGGAGTACTCAAATTGTTTTTTTTTTTTTGGAAGTGTTTCAGTGTTGATTGGAAATGTTCAATGGTGTTTTGAGGTTATTCAAAGGTGTTTTGAAGGTGTTCAAGGGTGTTTATGTGAGTATTCAAAGGTGTTTTTTGAAGGTGTACAAATGATTAAGAGAGTACTTATGAAGGTGTTCAAATGATGTGCAAGAGTACTTATGAAGGTGTTCTGGGAGTATTCAGAGGTGATTTTGGGGGTGTTCGAATGATGTTTTTGTGAGTATTCAAAATGATTTATGAGTGTTTTGAAGATGTTCAAAGTAAAAGTGCGTATTTAACTTCGTAATATGTAAAATTGTGAGTAGTGAATTTAACGAAAAGTGGATGTAAGCGATGTGGTGACTTTCTGATGCATGTGTCCCCTTATTAACTTTAATGAACTAAAAGGGTTAAAACGAGAAAAATTGGGGGTTATGAGTGAAAATTGTGAGGTGTTGGTTGGAGTGTGAGGGTTCGGGAGGGTGGGGAGGAGGTTACTTCGTGGGGGAGTGACCTGAGATGAAATAGTTAAAAATGTCTAGACTTGTGTTGTAAAGAAATTGTGGGTATTAACGAAAAAATGTGCCTTTCTGATGTACTGTGTCCCCTTATTAACTAAAAGGATCGACAAGATTCAACCTGTGTGCGCGTGACGTCACTACTATGTTCCCTTATTATCTTGAATGAACTAAAAGGACCGACCTGATTCAACCTGTGTGCGCGTGACGTCACTGACCGCCGAGTAAACGCTTTTTTTAGTTCATTTAACTTAATGAGAGGAAACTTTTAGTTCATTTGACTTAATGAGCGGAAACTTTTAGTTCATTTTAAAATAATAAGGGGAAACTTTTAGTTCATTTTAAAATAATAAGGGGAAACTTTTAGTTCATTTGACTTAATGAGAGGAAACTTTTAGACCTGTAGTAAGCATGCCCCCATAGGAGGAGTCTATTTTGAATGCTTACCCCCAGAGGGGGGATTCCAAAAACTTTGATCCGAGGAAATTTCGAAAACCCCATAGGAGGGAATCCAAAAACTTGGTATTATCGAGAAAAATTTGAGGTTGGGGGGTGGGTGAAAGTGGGAGGGGTAATCCAAAAATTTGATCCAAGGTGATCATAAGAAATTCAAAACCCCCATAGGGGGGGAATCCAAAAACTTGTATTATCGAGAAATTTTTGGGGTTGGTGGGTGAAAGTGGGAGGGGGAACCTTAAAAATTTGATCTGAGGAGATGGAGTCATGGTATTGTCGAGAAAATTTGGGGTGAAAGTGGGAGGGGTAATCCAAAAATTTGATCCAAGGAGATGGAGAATTTCGAAAACCCCATAGGGGGGATCCAAAAAACTTGATCCGAGGAGATGGAGAATTTCGAAACCCCCATAGGGGGGAATCCAAAACTTGTATTATCGAGAAATTTTTGGGATTGGGGGGTGAAAGTGAGAGGGGGAACCTCAAAAATTTGATCCGAGGAGATGGAGAAACCCCCATAGGGGGGAATGCAAAAACTTGGTAATATTGAGAAATTTTTTGGGGATGGGGGGTGGAAGGAGGGGCAATCCAAAAAACCTTGATCCAAGGAGATGGAGAGCACAAGAAAATGAAATTCAAAAAAAATTCGAAAAAAATCGGAAAAAAATTCGAGGCGCGGGGGCGATCCGGACGACGCTGCAGAAGGCGCAGCAGAAGGCGCGGGCGGGGGTCGCGAAGGGCGCGGGCGGGCGCGCGGGCGGGGCGGGGCGCGCGGGCGGGCGCGCGGGCGGGCGGGCGCGCGGGCGGGCGCGCGGGCGCGCGGGGCGCGCGGGGCGGGGGTCGCGAAGGGGGGGTCGTGGGGCGGGGGGTACCGGTTGGGGGGGGGGTCAAGGGTGAGGTAGTCTCGAGGGCGAGGTCAAGGTCAAAACCGGAAGTAACACCTAGGTGTGAAAAGGTGACCCTCCAGCTGCTGGTCCTAGACCGGATACACCGCCCTGTAGAAGGCCTAGACCGGATACACCGCTCTGTAGAAGGCCCCTAAACCGGATACACCGCTCTGTAGAAGGCCCCTAAACCGGATACACCGCTCTGTAGAAATTATGACTACTTACATATATATATATATATATATGTGTATATATATATATATGTAATATATATATATATATATATATATATATATATATATATACATATATATATATACACATATATATATATATATATATAGATATATATATATAGACATATATATATATATATATATATTACATATATATATATATATATATATATATATATATATATATATTACTTTATTAACCCATCGGTCTTTCCCATCAAGACAGGGTGACCCGTAAAAGAAGAAACTCATCATCATTCACTCCATCACTGTCTTGCCAGAAGCGCGTCTGCGCTATAATTAAAAAACTGCAACATATTAACATCCCTCTTTAAGAATGAAGACACTGTACTTTCCACCTCCAGGACTCAAGACCGGTGAACTGGTTTTCCCCGAATCCCTTCACAAATGTTACTCTGTTCACACTCTAACAGCACGTCTCCACTCGCTCCTATCTAACGCTCTCACCCACACTTGCTGGAAGTCCAAGCCACTCGCACTCAAAAAACTTTACCCTCTCCCTCCAAACTCTCCTAGGAAGACCCCTAACCCGCCTTCTTTCCACTACAAATTTATACGCCTTCCAAGTCATTCTATTTTGTTCCTTCCTCTTTAAATGTCTGAGCCACCTCAACTACCCCTCCTCAGCTCTCTGAATAATACTTTTAGAAGCAACACGCCTCCTTTTCTCCAAACTACAGGTTCTCTGCATTATATTCTCACTGCTTATTACCCTCAGACACGGCATCTCTACTGCCTCCAGCCTTCTCCTTTTTGCAACATTCACTACCCATGCTTCACACTCATATAAAAGTGTTGGTACCACTATACTCTCATATATTCCCCTCTTAGCTTCCATGGATAATGCTCTTTGTTTCTACACTCCTCAGTGCACCACTCACCTTCCCTTCCCCCCCACCCTCATCAATTCTATGAGTCACCTCGTCTTTCATAGACCCATATGCTGATAAGTCCACTCCCAGAAATCTGAATAAATTCATTTCCTCTTACTCCTTCCCTTTAATCTGATATCCAATCTTTCATTTCCTAAATTTTTTGTCACACTCATCGGCCTTCCTCTTTCCTATGCTCACTTTTAATTTCCTTTTTTAAAATACCTTTTCAAATTTGTCCACCAACCTCTGCAACTTCTGTACAGAATCTCCCAAAAGTACAATGTCATCAGCAAACAGCAGCTGTGACAACTCCCACTTTGTGTTAGATTCTTTATCTCTTAGTCCCATACCTCTTGCCAGCACCCGAGCATGCACTACTCTTACAACCCCATCTGTTAATATATTGAACAACCATGATGACATCATGCATCCCTGTCTAAGGCTTATTTTTACTGGGAAATAATCTCCCTCTCCTACATACTCTAACCTGAGCCTCTCTATCCTCGTAAAAACTCTTAACTGCTTTCACCACCCTACCACGTATTCCATACATTTGCAACATCTACCACATTACTCTCCTACACCCTATCATATGCCTTTTCCAAATCAATAAATGCAACGAAAACTTCTTTACTTGTATCTAAATTCTGTTCATCTATATGCTTCACTGTAAACACTTGGTTTACACACACCTTATCATTCCTAAAGCTTTGATCATTTGAGATCCTACTCTCCGTCTTACAATTCTTTCAATAATAATTCCACCATACACTTTACCAGGTGTGCTTAACAGGCTCATTCCCCTATCATTTTTACACTCTTGTGACATCTTTGCCTTTATGCAAAGGAACTATGCATGCTCTTTGCCAGTCCCTTACTTGCCTATCCCATCTACCTTTTACTTTCACTTTAGCTACAACTAAAAAATGATCGGATATATCTTTGGTCCTTCTATAAACATGTACATCCTGAAGTCTGTCTCTCAGTCTTTTATCTACCAATATATTGTCCAACAAATTACTGTCATTACGCCCTGTAACATATCTTGTATACTTATCATTTTTTTTTAAATATTACCTATTACCAGGGCCTGATCAACCAGGCTGTTACTGCTGGCCGCACGTAGTCCAACTTACGAACCACAGCCCGGCTGATCCGTCACATTAAATAATTGCCCAATAATCTAACACAATCAATTCTCATTTATCGCGTTGACTTCGTTTTATTTCTCTTCATTTCTGTGTCTCGTCTCCTTTCTTGTTCTGCTCCATTCCTTTCTAGTTCTAACTTCTGTGCTCCTCCACTTCATCACACTGAGATGTGAATCTGGACGTCCGTATTTCAAGTTAACATTTGGGTTCTGTTACCACTTTATTTATGAGTTTAATCTCTTAAGTTACTTCTAATTTGTGCTCACTCAAATCCTTTCATACTTTCTCCTTCCCTCTTACATCTCCGTTTTCTCACTCCCCGTTCCGTATATCAGGAAGAAGTGGTGATCGTGAGAGGTGGTTACATCCCCGGGGCGGTGTTCTCACGCCACACCAGCTCTTGATAACTACTTTTGAAGATCATACACAGAGTCACAGATTCATTTCCATGTTTACTTTATAGCCCCTTCCACTTCCTCTCCCACTCCCTAAGCCTCTTCCTACCACCGCTCGCACCCCCACGCACCTCCCACTGCCACTGCCACCCCTTGCACCTCCCACTACCTCTCTCACCCACCAAAACATACTAATGGTATTGTTTCGTTTCTCGTGATTATTTAATCCTCAGGTGTGACGGGAGGCCTCGAGGATACTTTGTCCAGTACTTCTTCAGTCCCCCCTTCCCCTCCTCTTTCCCACTACCATCCTATACCACTATTCCCTGATTCTTTACCTCTATCCCCAACCATTATCCCTCTAATTTTATTCCCTAAACTATCCCCATACCACTGTTCCTTTAATACTACTCCCCTACCACTATTCCTCTGCCACTGTCCCCGTTTAACTAGCTCCTTCTCCGAGTCCCTACAACTTTCCTCCAACCACTGTCCACCATGCTGTATCCCCAACCATGCTGTATCCCCCACCATGCTGTATCCCCCACCATGCTGTATCCCCCACCATGCTGTATCTAGCACCACTACTATTAATCACTGTCCCTCCTCACTATTCATCTACCACTATCCCATACCATCATTACCCTCCCACTATTGCATACCATCATTATCCTACCACTATCCTATACCACGGCAAGGGTGGAAACATTGGGCGTGTTTCCTTACACCGGTTGCCCATATGCACACATCATTAAAATTGGGTACCTGGGTGTTAGTCGACTCGTGTGGGTCGCATCCTGGGACAAAATTTATCTAATTTGCCCGAAATTCTCTGCATAACAAGGGGCTTTCTATATACTAGCAGTATGTCATTGATGTCATAATAAACAAATACATCTACAAGTACATGTACCTTGTAAATGTACTTGTAGAAACAATGATATTATTATATTATTATAATTACCACTGCAAAAGCATTTGACAAATGCGGTCATGGCGTAATAGCCCATAAAATACGTGCTAAAGGAATAACTGGGAAAGTGGGGAGATGGATCTTCAACTTCCTAACAAATCGAACACAAAGAGTAGTGGTCAACAGAGTTAAATCGGAGGCTGCCATAGTGAAGAGCTCTGTTCCACAAGGCACAGTACTCGCCCCCATCTTATTCCTCATCCTCATATCAGACATAGACAGAGATATACATCACAGCACCGTATCATCCTTTGCGGATGATACTAGGATCTGCATGAGGCTGTCATCTGCTGAGGACGCGGTTAACCTCCAAGAAGATATAAACAAAGTTTCCCAGTGGACAACGGTAAACAATATAATGTTCAATGAGGACAAATTCCAACTACTCCGTTATGGAAAACTGGAGGAGATAATAACTAGAACAGAGTATACTACAGACTCTGGCCATACAATAGAGCGGAAAAATAATGTAAGGGACCTGGGAGTATTAATGTCTGAGGATCTCACTTTCAAGGATCACAACAGTGCCACGATCGCACGTGCAAAGAAAATGATAGGATGGATAATGAGAACGTTCAAAACGAGAGATGCCAAGCCAATGATGATCCTTTTCAAATCACTTGTTCTCTCTAGGCTGGAACACTGCTGTACATTAACATCTCCATTCAAAGCAGGTGAAATCGCGGATCTAGAGATGTACAGAGATCCTTTACTGCACGTATAAGTTCTGTCAGCACCTTAACTACTGGGAACGCTTGGAAGCACTTGACTTGTACTCGTTGGAACGCAGGAAGGAGAGATATATCATAATCTACACTTGGAAAATCTTGGAAGGAATGGTCCCAAATCTACACACAGAAATCACTCCCTACGAAAGTAAAAGACTGGGCAGGCGATGCAAAATGCCCCCAATAAAAAGTAGGGGCGCCATTGATACACTAAGGGAAAACATCATAAGTGTCCGGGGTCCAAGACTGTTCAACAGCCTCCCATCAAGCATTAGGGGAATTGCCAATAAACCCCTGGCTGCCTTCAAGAGAGAGCTGGACAGATACCTAAAGTCAGTGCCGGATCAGCCGGGCTGTGGCTCGTACGTTGGACTGCGTGCGGCCAGCAGTAACAGCCTAGTTGATCAGGCCCTGATCCATCGGGAGGCCTGGTCATGGACCGGGCCGCGGGGGCGTTGATCCCAGGAATAACCTCCAGGTAACCAGGTAAACACTCTCCTTCCTACCACAGTCTCCCTTTCTTTCTTATAACTGTATCCTTATTGTTGTCCCTTTACCTATCTTCTTTACCGCATTCCGTTCCTTTTCCTGTTCCTCTACCACTATTTCCTTTTCCCTGTCTCTTCTATCACAATTTCACTACCACAGTCACCTACCACAATCCTCTACCGCTATCCCTACCACAATCACCTACCACTATCCCCTTCCACTATCCTCTACCACACTCCCCTACCACAATCCCCTACCACAATCCCCTACCATTATCCCCTACCACAATCTCCTACCACTATCCCCTACCACTATCCCCTACCACTATCCCCTACCGCAATCCCCTACCACAATTCCCTACCACAGTCCCTTACCACAATCCCCTACCACTATCCCCTACCACTATCCCCTAAAACAATCCCCCTATCACAATGCCCTACCACTATCCCCTACCACTATCCCCTACCACTATCCCCTACCACTATCCCCTACCGCAATCCCCTACCACAATTCCCTACCACAGTCCCTTACCACAATCCCCTACCACTATCCCCTACCACTATCCCCTAAAACAATCCCCCTACCACTATCCCCTACCACTATCCCCTACCACTATCCCCCAGCCAACGCCAGCTTGACTTCTGAACGTCACTGCTGAAAATTTCATTGGGGTCAGCGGTGTTCTGGAAGCCTAAACTCTCCCTCTTATCTCTAATGCTTCCCACTCACTTATTTAGGGTCTTGCATGTGTTTACTGCCCACTCCCTTGTTTGTTATGGCGTCCTACTCTTCCTCCTCTCTTTTCTTCTCGTCCTCTATCTTTTCATTCTTTTCTCCCTTTACCTACTCCTCCTCCGACTATATTTCACTTTTTCCCTGTTACCCAAGAGTATATAAAAAAAACGGTTATAATCATAACCAAAATTTTTAAAGAGGTGGACCAGCGGAAGGTCTATGTCAGATGACCGAAAGCTCCAGTGGCGGGTCATCATATGACTAAGACCCACGTCAGGAAGTACTTGTCCTGTTTCCTAATAAATCTTACGTTACCTACGTACCTGCCTTCCTATCCACGAGTGTTTGAAGGAGGTGTAATCCTTGGTAGCGAGTGATTGCGGGCAAGTAAGGAATCTTTGTGTAGTGAAAGTCCTGAGTGAGACACCACCGCTGCAAATTTAATGAATCCCTCGCAGGAACACCCTATCAATGATGGATATCTGGAGATTAAGAGTAGGAGAAGGATGAGAAATGAGAAGCGGCTAGAGGACCGGAGCAGCCAGGCTCGCATGACTCCTACTCAGCGTAATACTAAGCGACCCTGGTGAGCACATCAGGTGACTGGCATTACCTGAAAGAATAGAAGGGTGAGACTTGACTCCCTGAAAATGCCCAGCTTGCTAATGGAAATAAAAACAAGAACATGCTTAAAGAAGAAATCATATTAGAAATCTATTACACAATTATGAGTTACTGGGAAAGAATGATGTGATCGAACACCGGGTCTGGCACGATTACAAGTATCTTTGGGAGGTTGAATCACCATCACCAGATGTAGACCAAACGAAATGTAAACTTTGCAGATGGACTATTGTTACACCCTGCGTCATTATGTACTGGAGTGTGATCAAATTAATGCATTTAGAGACAACTCGCTCACAAATGTTCAAGATATGTCAAAGTGCTTTATCTACAGTGGTACATTACCAACCATTCTGGAAAAATATCCTGACTTTGCTCACTGTAAATAAAGCTAATATTTGCATTAATAACTCATTGCAAGTCTGATCAGGTGCAGACGTGTTAATGGTTCATTACCTTTGTAACTTGTTCAGCTATCAAAGCTTTGCGGCCCAGTTCTTGGACCCATTACGTACCTCTGTAATCTCCCTGACTACCGCCCACAGGATGGGTATGGGGTGCATAATAATATTAAATTAACTGATCAAAGACCTGCTTCATACAAGTTGTGGAGGCATCAAGCTGCTCCATCCTCCACTAGAAATGCAAAACTTTAAAAAATTGGTGGGCATCTTACTCTTTGGCTACCCTTTAGGCACGAACTCTTTTCATTGGGCAAAAAGACTTGAAACAATGGACCCAACAGCTGGTTACGTCCATTGCTCCTTCCTCCAAGCACTGGCTGCTAGACTTACATCTACCTTTTGACGAGTATTAGTGCCCTCTGCGCAAATGTTAAAAATCGCAGCGCTATTGTCATGTTGCCAAGAACTGTGGCACGCTTCATTATTGGTGTGAAAAGTATGCTGGAAAACATTTCACTAGGGAATGCAATGTGGGCCGCTAGAGCCAAGATGGAGAAGACCAATCTCTTAAATGTAAATAACTGGAGTAAAGGTTTGGCATAAGCTATGCAGAAAAAAACCTAGACAACCTTCGATGGAAACCAGCCAACGGTCTACTGATGATGACCCAGGGTGGAGCCAGTCAGCTACCACCAATATGTCTGTGACCATACTGCTGAAAGCTGTCTCAGTGAACCAGCCATCCTTGTTAAATCTTTTGGTGACACTAATCGGCCATCCGCCACATTAGAAGTTGCAGATGAATCAGCCATCAGCCACCTCTGCCAACACATGTGGAGCCACCAGTCTGCTTGCTCCCATACCTGCGACCATATTGTAAGCTGTGGGTAAGCCAGCCACATTAGTTTCAAAAGGTGAATGTAGTGTCAGCAGCACCACTAGAAGATGTAAGTGTGACTGCTTCAGCTCTTAACCTGATCAGTGAAGAAGAAAGGACTTAACCGGGAGTACTTCTATTTCATAAACACCTATTTTTTTTTAAATCATAGCAGTCTTGAAAAAAAATCAAGATGCCATCTCAAAAAGATGGTGACAAATTATGTGAAGTACATTACTAGAATGATGCTTCTGAAAGCAAAGACGGAAGCTCCAGTGGAGAATATCTCTGTTGAAAGAGTTAACCTGAGTACAGCGGAGGAAGTTAATGACATCATTTTCTTAGATGTCCGAATTATTAAGCAATATGATTTCCAGAAGTTAATTACTGACTAGAAACCAAACAACAATGTTGACTTAATTGACTTTTCTCTCACAATAATCAGAAAACTAAGAAAAGGGTTACTTACTAAAATTGTTTTTACGGGTACCCAGAATCTGCAGTGACAAATACCTAAAGGAAGAACAAAATTACATCGAATGTTTCTTCAACATTACATTTCTTTATCCTCCGGGTTTAGCGTTTCCCCCTTGATTATAATAATAATAATAATACATTTATTTCTTCAACACGTGATCTTCCATTGCAAACGAAGAGCGAATATGATACACTTCAACTGCAGGAGCCAGGACAACACCATCAGGAGTTATATATTAAGAGGAACCACAATCAACATAGTATCCCATATTCTAGTGATTCAGCACAGATGTCGCGGTAGTTCATACCAGAATAATATTTGGACCTTTAAACTTGGCCCAAGGATGCAGGTGCTCATAGTTTTTTTCCATGGGGAAGATGAGACCGAATCTACAACACTAAATTGGATGGCATCAATAACACGCGTGGGCAACACCACCACTCGCCATTCTCTCTTTGTCAGTGTTGTGGTGTCTTAGAATCTCTTCAAAGATTTTATGTGTGATGTTACTGCTACTGGTCAGTAGCTTTCATTTCTCTGCTGCTCCATTGTTGAGAGGAGCTTTCTCTGCACTGTTTTTCGGGCTCAGGGATTTCGTGTAGCTCTAAACTCCTCTAGAGAACACTGAGTACTCGTGCTAATGGTACATTGCATTTCTTAATAAATAACGCATTTAATGAATCGGGGCCAGTCTTTCGTTTAATATCAGATATATTATATACGGGATAGGAAGAATTTCTGAAGAAACTATATGGATCCTCGTCTTCCATGAAGTCTGTATTATCACTGAACATTCATGCTGCTCTTTTATGATCTCTCACATTTCTTTCGTGTCATCTACGTATGAATCTCCTTTCAAAAGAGGTTCATTTCTGTAAGAGGTTCATGACTTAGATTTTGCACATGTGAAAAAGTTCGGGGATTTTTTCCCAGTTTCTTTGTTCTTTATTTGTTTCATGCCTCTTTTGTCTTGAAGGAATGCTTTAGTTTCTGTTTCAAATCTGTAATTGTCAACGTAGGTTTTCTCTGTTTTGTTGCGATTTTTGTTATTTATTAGGTAATCCGGCAACTTTCTTCCCTCTTCTGAAACGTATTTTCTACTTTAAGCGTAGCATTGGCGGTTATAATTATAACCTTAACTTATAAAGGGGTGGACCGGTGAGCCAGCGGAAGGCCTCAGACAGATGGCCAAAAGCTCCAACTGATGGTCTTCACATGACTAAGACCCGCATCAGGAAACACTTGTCCTGTTTCCTGATAAACCTTATCTAAATTAATCTGCTTTAAATCTATATATGATCTCCGCTTGTGGAGGAAAAAGTACAAAGCTGTAACTGTTATCTTTGTTCGTTGGCTCTGCGCCATTGGTATCGATCTTCGTTTAAGATTTCTTAGTGTAACATATTTTTCTATACATATTGTATGCCTCTTCAATCAGCTATTTCATACTTTAATTTAGATTTAGAGTTTACAATAGTTTCCCCAAAGAGTGTCTGACATTTTCTTGTTTATAATGTCACAGTCATTTCTCTGATGCAGCTGACTGTACCAAACGTAACCCTCCAGTTGTATGTTGCTTAGGTTGTCCACACTTGTGTTTATGCTTGTTTGCACTTCCATGAGGTTTCGATCAGAGTATATTGTGTTGGAGACTGTTACGTTCCTGGTGGGTTACTCACTGTTTTTGAAGATCAAAAAGTGGTGTATTTATAAACCACGGTACGAGTGGGGTTTGAACTCGCGGCAAGTGGGTCACTTGCCGCGAGTTCAGTCACCACCTGTATCATGGGTTGTTGGCAATCGTGTCATTACGATTTCGTAAGACATGGTAACGTATTTATATTTTTTGCAAGTTCTGGTATCTGTTGCTACGATGCAAACTTGTCGTAGTTTCAGGAGTATCATGGTATGTACCAGTTGAGATACATACACCCGCGCGCGCGTATTGTGTGTGTGTGTGTATATGTGTGTGCGTGTGTATACTCACCTGATTGTAGTTGCAGGGGTCAAGGCTCAGGTCCTGGCCCCGCCTCTTCACTGAACGCTACTAGGTCCTCTCTCTCACTGCTCCATGAGCTTCGTCATACCTCATCTTAAAGCTATGTATGGTTCCTCCCTCCACTAAATCGCTCGCCAGACTGTTCCACTTCCTGAGCACTCTATGACTGAAGAACTGCTTCCTAACATCCCTGTGACTCATCTGAGTCTTCAACTTCCAAGAGTGAACCCTTGTTTCTGCGTCCCCTCTCTGAAACATCTTGTCTCTGTCCACCTAGTCTATTCCACGCAGTATTTTGTATGTCGTTATCATGTCTCCCCTATCCCTCCTGTCCTCCAGTGTCGTCAGGCCGATTTCCCTCAACCTTTCTTCATAGGACATTCCACTTAGCTCTGGAACTAACCTTGTCTCAAACCTTTGCACTTTCTCTAATTTCTTAACGCGCTTGACCCGGTTCGGGTTCCAAACTGGTGCTGCATACTCCAGTATGGGCCTGACGTACACGGTGTACAGTGTCTTGAAAGATTCTTTACTTAGGTATCGGATTGCTTATCTCAGGTTTGCCAGGCGCCCATATGCTGCAGCAGTTATCTGGTTGATGTGTGCTTCTGGAGACGTACTCGGTATTATACTCGCTCTTAGATCTTTCTCCTTGAGCGAGGTTTGCAGTAGTTTGCCACCTAGCCTATACTCTGTCTGCTGTCTTCTTTGCCCTTCCCCGATCTTCATGACTTTACATTTGGCGGGGTTAAATTCTAGGAGCCAGTTGCTGGACCACGCATCCAGCCTGTCCAGGTCTCTTTGTAGACTTGTCTGGTCCGCATCTGATTTAATTCTCCTCATTAACTTCACATCATCTGCAAACAGGGACACTCCTGAGTCTATCCCTTCCGTCTTGTCTTCCGTCACGTGTGTGTGTGTGTGTGTGTGTGTGTGTGTAATTTTCAATACCTGTAACATAATTCTTTTCCTTTTTCTCTCCAGCTTTCCACCTCTTCCAATTCCCCTTCTCCCCGTCTACTCTTCCCTATCAGCCCTCCAAAAAAAACGAGACATATTAAGTTACACATCATCCAATTCCTCCCCTCGAAACTTTTTTTTTTTAAATATTCTCTGTCGTGCCATCTGTTCCTTCTCATTTTTTCATCAGCCTCTGTGCATTAGCAGCCACACAGTGTTCCCAGTCCCATCAATCTATTTTTCAGCTCGTTCATTATGGATTATGCATATGCAGGCAGATTTAGTTTCCTGGTGGTCGAGCACGAAGACAGCCCAGCGATGGAGACCCTAGCGTTTTACTTAAGGAAACTTGGTACACGGTCACTGGGCTGCTGCTTAGTTGTAGGGTGATAGTTATCTGGATCATCGGCAGTGTGCGGGCAGTCACAGTATGGTTGAACAGGCATTTAACAATAAAGTCTGGCTTCTTGCCGGGCTTCGACAGCACAAGAATTCTTAAAATCAATCACAGGTATGTCGGAAGGGCTCTAATCTATAAGATTGTTACGTTGCGTTGCTCTCTCAAAACCCATCACGAAGGATGGGATGCTTCGCTTTTCATCACACAGGATGAGTTACATCACATTACATACTGGATGAGTTACATCATATTCCATTACACAGAAGAGTTACATCACGTTCCATCAGACAGAATGAGCTGCATCACATTTCTAAGGTAAGGGTTGCAAACATGAGGTAATGAAATCTGTCAGTCTGAAATAAAAGTTTGAAGTCAGGCGATGAGGATATCGTCCAGCATTCCACCAGGGCTTAATTAGCTACGAGGGTGATGGACGGAGCATAACGTAGGCGTAGGCGTGATGGAGGGAGCATAGTGTAGATGCAACTTCATGGAGACAGCATAGCGGGTGAGTACTGTGGAGGGAGTATACTGAAGGAGTAGGGTGATGGAGAGAGAATACTGAAAATGTAGGGTGATGGAGGGAGCATACTGAATGTGTAGGGTGATGAATGGAGTATACTGAATGTGTAGGGCGATGGAGGGAGTATACTGAAGGAGTAGAGGGATGAAGAGAGAATACAGAAAATGTAGGGTGATGGAGGGAACATACTAAATGTGTAGGGTGATGGTGGGAGTATATTGTATTTGTAGGGTGATTGAGAGAGTATATCGAAGGTGTAGGGTGACGGAGGGAATGTACTGAATCTGTAGGGTGATGGAGAGAGTATACTGAAGGTGTAGGATGATGGTGAGAGTATACTGAAGGTGTAGGATGATGGAGAGAGTATACTGAAGCTGTAGGATGATGGAGAGAGTATACTGAAGGTGTAGGATGATGGAGAGAGTATACTGAAGCTGTAGGGTGATGGAGGAAGTATACTGAAGGTGTAGGGTGATAAAGGGAGTATACCGAATGCGTAGGGTGATGGAGGGAGTGTACAGAATGTGTAGGATGATGGAGGGAGTATACCGAATGTGTAGGGGGATCGATGGAGTATACTGAATGTGTAGGGTGACTGCGGGAGTATACTAAAGGTGTAGGGTAATGGAGGGAGTATACTGAATGTGTAGGGGATGGAGGGAGTATAATGAATGTGTAGGGTGATGGAGGGAGTATACTGTGGGTGTTGGGTGATGGAGTATACTGTAGTTGTTGGGTGATGGAGGGAGTATACTGAATGTGTAGGATGATGGAGGGAGTATACTGAATGTGTAGGGTGATGGAGGGAGTATACTGTAGGTGTTGGGTGATGGAGGGAGTATACTGTAGGTGTTGGGGGATGGAGGGAGTATACTGTAGGTGTTGGGTGATGGAGAGAGTATACTGAATGTGTAGGATAATGGAGGGAGTATACTGAATGTGTAGGGTGATGGAGGGAGTATACTGTAGGTGTTGGGTGATGGAGGGAGTATACTGTAGGTGTTGGGTGATGAAGGGAGCATACTGAACGTGTAGGATGATGGAGAGAGTATACTGAATGTGTAGGATGATGGAGGGAGTATACTGAATGTGTAGGGTGATGGAGGGAGTATACTTAATGTGTAGGATGATGGAGGGAGTATACTGTAGGTGTTGGGTGATGGAGGGAGTATACTGAATGTGTACGATGATGGAGGGAGTATACTGAATGTGTAGGGTGATGGAGGGAGTATACCGAATGTGTAGGGTGATGGAGGGAGTATACCGAATGTGTAGGGTGATGGAGGGAGTATACCGAATGTATAGTTTGATGGAGGGAGTATACCGAATGTGTAGGGTGATGGAGGGAGTATACCGAATGTGTAGGGTGATAGAGGGAGTATACAGAATGTGTAGGGTGACGGAGGGAGTATACCGAATGTGTAAGGTGATGGAGGGAGTATACTGAAGGTGTAGGGTGATGGTGGGAGTATACTGAAGGTGTAGGGTGATGGAGGGAGTATACTGAATGTGTAGGGTGTTGGAGGGAGTATACTGAAGGTGTTGAGCGTTGGAGGGAGTATACTGAATGAGTAGGATGATGGAGGGAGTATACTGAATGTGTGTGGTAATGGAGGGAGTATACTGAAGGTGTTTGGTGATGAAGTGAGTATACTGAATGTGTAGAGTTATGGAGGGAGTATAGTGAATGTGTAGGGTGATGGAGGGAGTATACCGAATGTGTAGGGTGATGGAAGGAGTATACCGAATGTGTTGGGTGATGGAAGGAGTATACTGAATGTGTAGGGTGATGGAGGGAGTATACCGAACGTGTAGAGTGATGGAGGGAGTATACTGAATGTGTAGGATGATGGAGGGAGTATAGTGTATGTGTAGGGTGATGGAGGGAGTATACCGAATGTGTTGGGTCATGGAGGGAGTATACCGAACGTGTAGGGTGATGGAGGGAGTATACTGAATGTGTAGGGTGATGGAAGGAGTATACCGAATGTGTAGGGTCATAGAGGAAATATACCGAACGTGTAGGGTGATGGAGGGAGTATACTGAATGTGTAGGATGATGGAGAGAGTATACCGAATGTATAGGGTGATGGAAGGAGTATATTGAAGGTGTTGGGTCGTGAATGGAGTATACTGAAGGTGTTGGGTGATGGAGGGAGTATACCGAATGTGTAGGGTGATGGAGGGAGTATACTTTAGGTGTAGGGTGATGGCGGGAGAATACTGAATGTGTAGGGTGATGGAGGGAGTATACTGAAGGTGTAGGGTACTGGAGGGAGTATACTGAATGTGTAGGGTGATGGAGGGAGTATACTGTAGGTGTAGGGTTATGGAGGAAGTATACTGAAGGTGTTGAGTAATGGAGGGAGTATGATATTACTGGAGTGCTTGTATGATATTACTGGAGGGTATGAGTCTACGATACTACTGGAGTGTGTGAGTCTACGATACTACTGGAGTGTGTGAGCCTACGATACTACTGGAGTGTGTGAGTCTACGAAACTACTGGAGTATGTGAGAATCTATGATACTACTGGTGTGAGAGTCTGTGATGCTACTGGAGTGTGAGAGTCTGTGATACTACTGGAGTGTAAGAGTCTGTGATACTAATGGTGTGTAAGAGTCTGTGATACTACTGGAGTGTGAGAATCTGTGATACTACTGGAGTGTAAGACTGTGATACTACTGGAGTGTGAGAGTCTGTGATACTACTGGAGTGTAAGAGTCTGTGATACTACTGGAGTGTGAGAGTCTGTGATACTACTGGAGTGTAAGAGTCTGGGATACTACTGGAGTGTGAGAGTCTGTGATACTACTGGAGTGTAAGAGTCTGTGACACTACTAGAGTGTGAGAGTCTGTGATACTACTAGAGTGTAAGAGGAGTCTGTGATGCTACTGGAGTGTGAGAGTCTGTGATACTACTGGAGTGTAAGAGTCTGTGATACTACTGGAGTGTGAGAGTCTGTGATACTACTGGAGTGTAAGAGTCTGTGATACTACTGGAGTGTAAGAGTCTGTGATACTACTGGAGTGTGAGAGTCTGTGATACTACTGGAGTGTAAGAGTCTGTGATACTACTGGAGTGTGAGAGTCTGTGATACTATTGGAGTGTAAATATGATACTGCTGGTGTGTGAGTACGATGCTACTGGAGTGTGAGGGGTGTATGGACAGTGACCCTAAGGGTTTTGGTGCTATTGCCGGGTCCCTGAGGCCTAGAGTGTTGGATGGATGGATAATAATGGGTAGGAGTGTGGAAGGGATGTTGGAAGGTATCGTTCTTGTATGGGGTGTCGTTCTTGTTGGGGTGTAGAAAGGCGAGTAAGTGTGTTGGAGGGAGCGTAGAGGGCATTGGAGGTAGAGGAGTTGTGTTGGATGTGTTGTAGGAGTGTTGAATTTAGGGTCTAGATGTTGGAGGGAGGGATGGGATGCAGGAGGGAAGGAAGGTCGGAGGGATAAAGAGACGGAGGGAGCAGATCTAGTGATAGGTCGGAAACACTATAGTCGACGCTGGGTTAATGCTGTCTCTAGAGAGATCACACGTGCCCCCTACTCCCGTCCCCGTAATACACACTCCCATTCCAACCATATATACCCCAGTCCCCATTATGCACACTCCCATCCGCACTATATACATCCCTTTCCCCAAGCCATACACTTCCGTCCCCACCATAAACACTCTTCCCCTCCGCATTCACCCCCGTTCCCACCATGTACATCCCGTCCCCACCACATACCTGGAGTCTATCTGGAGGGAATTCCGGGGATCAACGCCCCCGAGGCCCGGTCCATGACCAGGCCTCCCGGTGGATCAGGGCCTGATCAACGACGCTGTTACTGCTGGCCGCACGTAGTCCAACGGACGAAGCACAGCCCGGCTAATCCGGTACTGACTTAAGTATCTGTCCAGCTCCATCTTGCAGACAACCAGGGTTCTATTGGCAATTCCCCTTATGGCTGGTGGGAGGCTGTTAAACAGTCTTGGGCCCCGGACACTTATTGTGTTTTCTCTTAGTGTAGTAATGGTACCCCCCATTCTCCCAGCCTTCTATCTAGCCTCTCTATCCTTTCATACAACACTCCTTCCTTTTCTCTCTCCCTTCATGCATACCACCCCCATCCTTCTCCACAACCTATCCTCCATTCATCACAGCCTTCCTACCAGTTAAATAACCATGCCACATATAAACTAAATAATGTAGATCTTAATACTACTGACTGTGAAAAGGATTTAGGAGTTCTGGTTAGCAGTAACTTAGGAGTTCTGGTTAGCAGTAACCTAAAACCAAGACAACAGTGCATTAGTGTTCGCAATAAAGCTAACAGAATTCTTGGCTTCATATCTAGAAGTATAAATAACAGAAGTCCTCAGGTTGTTCTTCAACTCTATATATCCTTGGTTAGGCCTCATTTAGACTATGCTGCTCAGTTCTGGTCACCGTATTACAGAATGGATATAAATGCTCTGGAAAACGTACGAAGGAGGATGACAAAGATGATCCCATGTATCAGAAATCTTGTGTACGAATGGTATATAATACCGACAAGATGAGAGTAAAACACATGTGCAACATCTGGGTATCTTTATTGTAGACGTTTCGCCATCCAGTGGCTTTATCAATACAAATTCTAGGACAAAACTTGAAGACAGTAGAACTATGTACAGAAGATGAGGTAATCAGTCCCTCAACCTAGGAGTAGGTGCGAACAGCACCATAGTCGTGGAGATTCTGAAGCAGAAGAAAGAATCCTGGCGCCAGGATTCTTTCTTCTGCTTCAGAATCTCCACGACTACGGTGCTCTTCGCACCTACTCCTAGGTTGAGGGACTGATTACCTCATCTTCTGTACATAGTTCTACTGTCTTCAAGTTATGTCCTAGAATTTGTATTGATAAAGCCACTGGATGGCGAAACGTCTACAATAAAGATACCCAGATGTTGCACATGTGTCTTAATCTCATCAGAAATCTTCCCTATGAGGATAGACTGAGGGCCCTGAATCTGCACTCTCTCGAAAGGCGTAGAATTAGGGGGGATATGATCGAGGTGTATAAATGGAAAACAGAAATAAATAAAGGGGATGTAAATAGCGTGCTGAAAATTTCCAGCGAAGACAGGACTCGCAGCAATGGTTTCAAGTTGGAAAAATTCAGATTCAGGAAGAATATAGGAAAGCACTGGTTTGGTAATAGAGTTGTGGATGAGTGGAACAAACTCCCGAATACAGTTATAGACAGTTATAGGCTAAAACGTTGTGTAGCTTTAAAAATAGGTTAGATAAATACATGAGTGGGTGTGGGTGGGTGTGAGTTGACCTGACAAGCTTGTGCTGCTGGGTCTGGTACAGTGCTCCATACTTGAGTGGGGATGACCAGGCTGGGTGGGTCATTGGGATTATCCAGGGGGTGGGTCATTGGTCTAATCCGGGGGGGAAGCATGGACCTGCTCCGCTTGGGTCAGTAGGCCTGTTGCAGTGTTCCTTCTTTCTTATGTTCTTATGTTCTTATGCATATAACCCTATCCTTCTCTCCAGCCTCTTCTCCTTTACGAAAGCTCTTCTCTTGTAAGTCTCTGTCGAACAACTGTCCCCCTCTCTTCCCCAAAACCCAGAATTTCCGTAGCTGATGAAATCTTATAGTAATACTTGAGAATATCCTCATTGCCTTACCTAAGGCTCTCAAGGCAGGTTGGCACTTCAACACCTTGTGTGAACCTCCGTCCTTCGTGATGGAATATGAATGGGAAACAATGCGGTAGTCAGCTCGTGTTCCCACTGTTTATCTGTCATGTAAAAATAGGATGGCAGCACCCTGCGGATGTATTCAGTTTTTTTAAAGAAAGTAAGAAAGGATTTGCTGTTCTTGCTGCGTGTAAACGAAATAGTTTTTTTTTTTTGTTTCATAATGTTTCAGCTAGGTTATTTCAACAACGAACGTACACCCTGCCTTTGTGTATGTATTCAAAGGTTTGTATATGCACATCACTACTATGTAGTGTACTTATAGCATTGCCGCCTCGAGCTGTAATTAAAATATCGAACGTACACCCTGCCTTTGTGTATGTATTCAAAGGTTTGTATATGCACATCACTACTATGTAGTGTACATTTAAGAGAGAAGATTTGAAGATAGGAAATCGCTTCTCTGTTCTTCTAGATGAGCGTATTTCAGTAGTCAGTGAAGGTAAAGGTACTACCTTCCCTGCTAATAGAGGTAAGTGCATTCCTGTGGTTGGTGAATCACAGGTAGGATATATAGACTGCGCTTTATGTAATAGGACTAAGAAGGTGAGACAGAGTGTGTGCTTTCCTGGAGCTGTTGTTGGTGACATAGTCAACAGGTTGGATAACATCATGTTAGGTAATGGGAACAAGCCCATTATCTGTCTCAGTGCTGGTGGAAATGATATTGGGATGGGTAGGAGAGAAGAGCTGCTAGATAAGTACAGGTCAGCTATAGATTTAATTAGGTCTAAGGGAGGGGTTCCAATCATATGTAGCATCTTACCTAGAAAGGAAGTGGGCAATGAATGGATGTCTAGGGCAATTGTTGTAAATTACTGGCTAGACAGATACTGCAAGGAACTTGTAATCCCATTCATTGACAAGTGGGACAACTTTTATGGTAAACATGCATGCAAGGGATGAGGTACATCTCTCTGGGGCATGGGTGGTAGCATTTGCCAACTTGATTGAGAGGGCTGTTGCTGACATGTCTAGGACTTTAAACTGATAGAAAATAGAGGTATGGGTGTATGTGTGGGAAACAGTCAGGTTGCAACACTGGAGTTGAAAACAGTAAATATTTAAAACATTTTTCATCATAAAGTTACAAATAAAGACAATGGATTAGGTCAGCAAACAGAGGGAGACAGCAGAGGAGAGCGAGAGACTAGCTCCCTTAAAGTTTACTATAGTAATAACAGGAGTGTAAGAAATAAGATAGATGAGCTAAGATTAATTGCAAATGCAAAAAGCATAGATATTATTCCTATAACAAAGACCTGGCTCAATCTGAAAGATAGAGAAATCCCTTCTGAATGCCACATACACGGTTATAAACTATTCCTCACTGACAGGGTCAAGAGGAAGGATAGTGGAGTAGCAATGTGTGTCAGAGATAATTTAAACTGTTGTGCTAGACAAGATATAAAATTAGAAGCTTCACCCAATGAATCTGTTAGTTACAGCTTCTTAAGGGCCTTAATAGGGAGTGCAGTAAACTTCTGTGAGACTAAATTCGTAAGGCGTCTACATACGCAATTGTTTTGTTAATGGGAGATTTTAACTTCAGAGAAACTGACTGGAGCAATTTGACAGGAAATTTAGAGTCAAGCGATCTCATACGATTCAGGATTGTTTTTAAAAGCAGTTTGTGACAGAACCAACTAGAGGAAATAACATGCTTGACTTGGTTCTTGCCAGCTTTGGGAAAATGTTATCAAATCACTCAGTTTCAATATATCATGGAATTACCCTAATAATGGCAATCAAGTCTCTGTCCCTGATTTCCACTTGGCTGATTTCATAGGACTGAGAAATTACCTGAGTGGGCTGAACTGGAATGACCTAACTATGGGTCAGGTAGGTGGTGATGATTGCCGATATGACATTTTCCTGAGCATAGTTCTAGTTACTCAGACAACTTATGTTCCGAATAGGGAAATCAGATAAAAAAAAATTATCCTAAGTGGATAAACAATAGATTAAAACATCTCATTGATCAAAAGAGAAACACATTGGGGAATCAAAAGAGGAGAGGGGCAGTTAAGAAATCAATATTTTCAGTTTTAAGAGAGAAATAAAAAGGAGAATAAGAAAAGCAGAGAGAGATTATGAGGTTAAAGTTGCAAAAGAATCGATGACTAACCCAAAAGGATTCTTTCAGGTATACAGAAGTAAGTTACTCGGGTCACCTCACCGACAGTGAAAAGGAAACGTGTAGAATTTTTTACACTTCCTCTCAGTTTTTACACAGGAAGATACTGGCAATATTCCAGAAATAATTATGTAGAACAGAACGATTAAAAACCATGCACGATCAGGGTCACAAGTGACATAGTCCTTAGACAAATAGATAAATTAAAACCTAACAAATATCCAGGCTCTGATGAGCTGTACGCAAGGGCTCTAAAGGAATGTTAAGAGAAGGTAAGCAAACCTTTGGCTAACCTTTTCAAGATATAACTAAAAACTGGCATAGTACCAGATAAGTGGAAAATGGCATATATGATACCGATTTTCTAAGCAGGTGACAGGTCCATAGCTTCGAACTATAACCTAACCTCCAAAGTGGAAAAATTTATGGAATCAATAATTGCCGAGGCAATTATTGATTCCATAAATTTTCCATAAATTCCATAATTCGTAGCCATCTTAAAAAGCATAAATTGATCAACGAATTTCAGCACTGTTTAACAAACGGGCGTTCCTGCCTTACGAATTTATTAACTTTGTACACTAAGGTATTTGAGGAGGTAGATCACGGTAATTGAATATGATATAGTGTATATGGATTTCAGAAAGGCTTTTGATAGTCCCACATCTGAGACTATTGAGGAAAATTAAGGCATATGGAATAGGAGGAGAAATTTTTTCCTGGATAGAGGCGTAGTTGACAGATAGACAGCATGGTGCCAGATAAGTGGAAAATGGCAAATGTGATACCTATTTTCAAAGCAGGTGGCAGGTCCTTAGTTTTCAACTATAGACCAATAAGCCTAACCTCCATAGTGGGAAAATTTATGAAATCAATAATTGCCCAGGCAGTTCGTAGCAACCTTGAAAAGCATAAATTAATCAACGAATCTCAGCATGGTTTTACAAAGGGGCGTTCCTGCCTTAAGAATTTATTAACCTTTTTCACTGAGGTATTTGAGGAGGTAGATCATGGTAATGAATATGATATTGTGTATATGGACTTCAGTAAGGCTTTTGACAGAGTCCCACATCAGAGACTATTGAGGAAAATTAAGATACATAGAATAGGAGGAGAATTTTTTTCCTGTATAGAGGCATGGGTGACAAATAGGCAGCAGTGAGTTTACATAAATGGGGAGAAATCAGAGTGGGGAAGCGTCGCAAGCTGTGTTCCACAAGGGTCAGTGTTGGGCCCCTTTTTGTTCACAATCTACATAAACGACATAGATGAGGGCATAAAGAGCGACATAAGGAAGTTTGCCGATGACACCAAAATCGGCCGTCGAATTCATTCTGACGAGAGCATTAGAGCACTCCAGGAAGATTTGAATAGACTGATGCAGTGGTCCGAGAAGTGGCAGATGCAGTTTAATATAAACAAATGCAAAGTTCTAAACATTTGACAGGAAAATAACCATGCCACATATAAACTAAATAATTTAGGATTTGGGAATTCTGGTTAGCAGCAATCTGAAACCAAGACAACAGAGCATAAGTGTTCGTAATAAAGCTAACAGAATCCTTGGCTTCATATCAAGAAGCATAAATAATAGGAGTCCTCAGGTTGTTCTTCAACTGTATATATCCCTGGTTAGGCCTCATTTAGATTATGCTGCACAGTTTTGGTCACCGTATTACAGAATGGATATAAATGCTCTGGAAAACGTACAAAGGAGGATGACAAAGTTGATCCCATGTATCAGAAATCTTCCCTATGAGGATAGGCTGAGGGCCCTGAATCTGCACAATAGAAAGGCGTAGAATTGGGGAGGATATGATTGAGGTGAATAAATGGAAGACGGGAATAAATAAAGGGGATGAAAATAGCGTGCTGAAAATATCTAGCCTAGACAGGACTCACAGCAATGGTTTTAAGTTTGAAATATTCAGATTCAGGAGAGATATAGGAAAGCACTGGTTTAGTAATAGAGTTGTGGATGAATGGAACAAACTCCTGAGTACAGTTATAGAGGCTAAAACGTTGTGTAGTTTAAAGATAGGTTAGATAAATAAGTGAGTGGGTGTGGGTGGGTGTGAGTTGGATCTGATTAGCTTGTTCTACTAGGTCTGATGCCGTGCTCCTTCCTTAAGTGAATGTGACCTGACCTGACTAGGTTGGGGCATTGGCTTAAGCCGGTAGGAAACTTGGACCTGCCTCGCATGGGCCAGTAGGCCTGCTGCTGTGTTCTTTCTTATGTTCTTATGAAAGTGTCACGAGCGGTGTTCCACACGGGTTAGTGTTGGGCCCATTGTTGTTCAGTCTACATAAACGACATAGATGAGGGAATAAATAGCGACAGAGGCAAGTTTGGCAATGACACCAAAATAGGCCGTCGAATTCATTCTGACGAGGACATTAGAGCACTCCATGAAGATCTGAATAGACTGATGCAGTGGTCCGAGAAGTGGCAGATGCAGTTTAATATAAACAAATGCAAAGTTCTAAACATTGGACAGGAAAATGACCATGCAACATATAAATTAAATAATATAGGTCTAAATATTACTGAATGTGAAAAGCATTTGGGAGTTCTGGTTAGCAGTAATCTAAAACCAAGACAACAGTGCATAAGTGTTCGAAATAAAGCTAACAGAATCCTTGTCTTCATATCAAGAAGCGTAAATAATAGGAGCCCTCAGGTTGTTCCTTTACTCTATATATCCTTGGTTAGGCCTCATTTAGATTATGCTGCACAGTTTTGGTCACCATATTACAGAATGGATATAAATGCACTGGAGAGCATGTAGGTAAGACACATATGCAACAGTTAGGTATCTTTATTTCGAAACGTTTCGCCTACACAGTAGGCTTCTTCAGTCGAGTACAGAAAAGTTGATAGAAGCAGAAGAGACTTGAAGACGATGTAATCAGTCCATCACCCTTGAAGTTTTGAGGTGGTCAGTCCCTCAGTCTGGAGAAGAGTATTGTTCCATAGTCTGAAACAATATGGAGTTGAAGTGACAGACCCATGGAGCAATACTCTTCTCCAGACTGAGGGACTGACCACCTCAAAACTTCAAGGGTGATGGACTGATTACATCGCCTTCAAGTCTCTTCTGCTTCTATCAACTTTTCTGTACTCGACTACTGTGTAGGCGAAACGTTTCGAAATAAAAATACCTAACTGTTGCATATGTGTCTTACCTACAACCTGTCGGTATTTTATACAATTTTAATGTTCACTGAGAGCATACACAGGAGGATGACAAAGTTGATCCCATGTATCAGAAATCTTCCCTATAAGAATAGACTGAAGGCTCTGTATCTGCACTTTCTAGAAAGGTGTAGAATTAGGGAAATGTGATTGAGGTGTATAAATGGAAAACAGGAATAAATAAAGGGAATGTAAATAGCGTGCTAAAAAATATCTAGCCAAGACAGGCCCCGCAGCAATGATTTTAAGTTGGAAAAATTCAGATTCAGGAAGGATTTAAGAAAGCACTGATTTAGTAATAGAGTTGTGGATGAGTGGAACAAATTCCCTAGTACTGTCATAGAAGCCAAAACGTTGTATGGCTTTAAAAATTGGTTAGAGAAATACATGAGTGGGTGTGTGTGAGTGTGAGGTTGAGGGACTGATTACTTTATCTTTCGTATATAGTTCCACTGTCTTTCTATTATGTCTTTGATTTTGTATTGATAAAGCCACTTGATGGCGAAACGTCTACAATAAAGATACCCAGATGTTGCACATGGTTTCTAAATCGTCAACTACTGACTCCTTAGTGAAATATCTAACGATATCATCATTGCACTACTGAAGAGCCTTAACCCAGCTTGACCTACCGACGTCACTTGATGAGTGAAAACCATCCTGTGTGATGGAATATGACTAGGAAACAATATGTAATTATCTTGTGAGAAAAAAAAGGGGTAGCGGCACCATGTTGATGTATCGAATATTTCTAATTAATAAAAGAAAAACAGAATTTGTTCTCGCGGGAGAACCAGTCAACAGGACTCGCCAGGACTGATCCAAGGAAGGGAAGGGTATCTTTAAATTTTATGATCAAGAACCGTTCAAGGGACCCACCCCTCTTGAAGGAAGAAGCGGAAGAGCAATGGTAAGCAGAGCGTAGAAAACTGTATTGCTGAACTGACTATTCTTTCCTTATTATATGATGCAATTTAACTCCTTTTGTTACGGGTCTTCGTGAGGGTAGTACTTGCAGGCTCCTAGTGTATACTCTGTGGCTAGTGGAATCGAAAAAACTTTCTGGTTGAATTCACGCTCCAATTACTTATTATTATGATTATTATTATTATAACTTTTATTATTGCTATTTTTATTTTTGGTTATGCTATTAGTAAAATAATACCTGTTATATTTATTGCTTATACGAAGAGGTAATATCTCTCTTGTGTCATTCTCTTTACTATGTGGTCAGCTGATGGTGATGCAAGTCAGGTGAGAGGCTGGGCTCTGACGCTGTTTGCTAAATCATCTGAGTGTCCATCTCTCCTGTACATATTTTGCCTCCTCGACTTATGTCAAGTCTCAGTCGCCCTTTACGCTTCCCCAGGATCTCTTAACCTCCTTTCCCTTTTCTGCCCACTTCCCACTTTTTTGTAAATAAGCTTTGCCACTTTCTCCTTGGCTTCGTCGTCTCTCTCTCTAGCTTTATGTATATATGCCTTTCTGACCACCACCGTATATCCTCTTCTTGTATAACGCTTTTCCCCTTCGTTTCATTCTCTCCTTTGTATTTCTTATTCCGGAGTTCCACTTACCCCACCGTTTTCTTTTCTCCCTTGCATCTCCTTCCTGTCTTTCCCTTTCCCCTTCTGTTTTCTTCTTTGTATCTTTTCTTCCTGGTTCCTCTTCTCTCCCATCATCTCCTTCTCTCCCCTCAGTATGCTCTCCTATTACTCTTTCCCATTAGTCTTTCTGAGCCTCTCTTGTTACCCCCAATCTCCCCTTCCGTTTTCCCGGATCCACCCAGTAAGTCCTTTTCCTAAGGGAGATGACGTCCCCGAAGTGGTGTCGGTTTTGACCTCCCCCACGAGGTGTGTCGAAAAGTCCTCAATCAATCACTGTTTTGGAATTTTATGATCCTTAGTCTCTGTCTCTCTCTCTGTCTCTCTCTGTCTCTCTCTCTCTCTCTCTCTCTCTCTCTCTCTCTCTCTCTCTCTCTCTCTCTCTCTCTCTCTCTCTCTCTCTCTCTCTCTCTCTCTCTCTCTCTCTCTCTCTCTCTCTCTCTCTCTCTCTCTCTCTCTCTCTCTCTCTCTCTCTCTCTCTCTCTCTCTCTCTCTCTCTCTCTCTCTCTCTCTCTCTCTCTCTCTCTCTCTCTCTCTCTCTCTCTCTCTCTCTCTCTCTCTCTCTCTCTCTCTCTCACTCATTTTTGAGTTTCGTCAATTTTTTTCCTTATAAAAAAATTCTTATCGCTTACCTTCGTTGTAGTGCTGTCAACCATGTTGGATAAACTTAGGTAAAAATTCTTGTAGCTTTAGCAAAGTGTTTCTGTTAGGAACCTAGAGTTAAATGCAGCCTCGTAGGCTTTTACATCTGTAAATGTATTATGATTAGAGATTTCTTAAATAGGTAAGCTCAGTTCACAATAAATTTACAGATGTTTGTAAATCGATATTTTTAATGTTTTCATTGCTGTATTTAATCAATATTTTTTTTATGTATGTCTCATTCTTGTGTGATTCTCGTGTCACCGACCCTTCCTCTTCTTACTTTCTCCATCCCTTCCCTTCAAAGAGGGCGCCTTAATGCTGGCGAAGCTTTTGTTCCAAGTACTTTGATCTGTTATTCTCTTAGATTAAAATTGATGATATACCATTCTCCAGATGCTGTATGACCCCTACGTGTTTACTGTTTCCCAAAAAAATTATAATAATGTGTCCACAAAGTCAATTTCCTATTTCAAATGAAAGCATAAACGAAAACTCAGTGTGAAGCATATGATAGCATATGATTGCACGTGGATACTTTCTCTCTCTCTGTATCCCACATGAATCCTTTGTCCCCTCTCTCCCAACCTCCCACATGGATTCTTTCCCCACCTCTCCTGTGTCCAGCAAGAATCCTTCTTCATCCCATCCCCTCTATCATTCACGGAGCCATCCCCCTTTCCCCTCTATATTTCATGGATTCTTTCTCAACTCTTTCTCCTTTATCCTTCATGGATTCGTTTCCAACCCTTTCCTTTATATCCTTAATGGATTCTTCACCAACCCTTTTCCCTCTATTCTTAATGGATTCGTCCCCAACACTTTCCCTTTTTTTCTATCCTGGGGTCTTATCCGAACCATCTTGACCACTATACATCATCCGCCCTTCCTCCTCCATCTTTCCATCCCTTTTACCTCTAAAAATGGAACAAGGGGTTCCGTGATGCCTGCGAAGAACTCATAACCCAAAGAATCGGATTTGCCCCTCCCCTTCTTTGGATGAAACCTAATTTACTCCTATTTCCCCGATGCTGTATAACCCCCTATGGGTGCAGCGCTTACTCTTGAATACACGGCCTTGGTGTTGACCCCCGAACTCCTTTTTCGACTAACCATTTCCACAAGTATATGTTACTTGGAATGTCTGTCAAACTGTCCTGGACGTTTATCAATAAGGCTCAGTGTGCGGTTTCGTCCAGTAGAGTTTTATTAATTTTCATTGAATAGTCTTTTCAATAAAATGCCATAAACCGCAACTTGTGTCTTACTGATATACTTGTGGGTAAATAATACAGTACTACTGATATGCAATATCCTGGACCTTCAACAACCTCTGCCCCTTCAAGCTTCTCCACCTCTTTAACCCCTAAATAAAAATATTTACGTGAAGAAGTAAACACAGATGCAGCATAATGCGATTCTTTATTGACTATGTTTCGCCCACACAATGGACTTTATCAAATCACAAACAGATCTACTTGATGTAGATAAATGTTTCAGAGAACCGACAAGTTGATTGATCAGTCCATCAAGATTGATAGACTGATTACATCGACTCAAGTCTGAGGGACTGACTACCTTAAACTCCCGTTCTTCACCATTCTCCTTTGCATAGACTGATGAAGCCAATGTGTGGCGAAACGTTTCCTCAATAAAAATACCCAAGTGTTGCACATGTGTCTAATTTATCAGACCTACTTGAGCAGATAGTACATGAATATATACAGCTAATTTATATCATTTATCTCTAAAATAATTCCATAAAATACCATAAACGTATTTCATCTGACCTCTCGTCTATTCCAGTTGGGATTTCAGCCCATCAAAAATATTTGCCATTAGTCTAGCCAGTCTAGCGCATATGACACTTCACAGTTGGTCCGTGTTCATATAAACATGAGTTTGCACAACTAGCTGCCGTGTACTCAGTTCTTGCTACTAAGCTTTTAGACCATGTTTTTTTTTTTATGCAGGTACAATGTTCTTATCAAGGTCCGTTTTGCAACTGAAACGGATTAACTTCAGTAGAGCTCTGGAACCGGTGGTAAATCTGTTGACTAATATCCTACCATAATCTTTTGGACCCAAGAGCATGCCCAACTCCAGCTGAAATTGAAAATAAACACAGGCGCTGTGATATCTTGGTGCTGCAGCTGGTGGTGGTGGCAGTGCGTGTGTGAACCTGCACAGAACAGGCACTTGTAGGCACTTAAGAAATGACCGGTGACATAGTGCATTTAATCCTTCACCTGGAATGCCATAAGACAGGCAGACAAGCTTCTCTTCTTCGTCTGAGGGGCTCTCATCTGTGGTTATAACTCGGCCGAATATTTCAGCGTGTCGCAGAGTTGACGTTGTCACTGACATAGACTACATCAACAAATGAAAGCAAGTTACATGTCTCTAGACCCAGACCACTCTGCAGCCAATAAACGTTCCAGATTTTCTGAGTCTTACTAAATAATTATTTGTTTGACCAAAGTAATCGATAGAAGAATCTTAAGTAGTATGAGAGCAAAGTGCTATCAAGAAATTAATGACTGCTCCGATGAGGGTTGTGGCAAAGAAGGTAGCAGATTTTACCACTGTATGGGCTATTAAAAAAAAAGTGGCATCATTTTTTACACGAAAGATTTTGAATTCATTTGTAATTTCTCACCGAGCATGCAAATGAACCTTTGTATTATTGGTCAGATAGTATTTCTTCTTTATTTTGAGGTTCACGTGGAGATCGGTAATACCTCTGGCTCGATTAAGATTTGTTACATTTTTCATAGCTTGACCGGCTCCACGTCCATCAGAATTTTGGGGGAGGATATGGTGTACGTTCTAGTAACATAATTAATACCAATATTCCAGAGAGGGTTAAATGTAGTAACACGTAGATAAGGCAGTTGTTAGAGTAGTGCGCCTCCACCGAGGTTGTTATTTCTCCCTCGGGTAGTGTATGCGTGTCAGAACCCCTGAACTGTTGTTTAAACTGCATCAGCAAGTGCTGGGCTGGTTGGCATCTGGAAGAAGTCACCGTGATTCATAACTTGCGCAGACTCGATCCGACTTCCAACATTGTGAATCCAATCGTCATTGCGTTCTTTCCACGTGAAATAAATGGTTGATTAAAAATCAGTGTTTCTTACAGGGAAGACATCATAGCCTATCCATTTTCCTTAAGTTTGCAGGCTTAGTGCAAAATATTCAGCGCTCATTGAATGCGAGGCCATGTTCATGAGATCGAACAATAAAACTCCCTGGACGCTGTTCTATCGTAGTTTATTTTTTAAATTCACGACTGAGACTGTTTCTTTTTTAAAACTTACATCTTTATTTTCGATGCACTGATTTTCAAGCAGATGTGTGGATGTTGTCTTCTCGAAGGAACATTATTGACCGCTCGCTGAAGGCTTCTTGCAGATCGCAGTCCAAATTAGCCAGATGTGATTAAAAACAGAACATACTTTGACAATGAGCGAAGATTACAGACTGATTGAATATTACAGCTTCGAACAATATTCTTCGTTATTACTTCTATCATGTGCCGTTATTATTGTTTCAAATGTACCGCATTTTGAATAAGTTATAGAGTTTTTACTTAGTATCTTTCATTTAAAGAGACATTTTTGCAATAGACCGTCAAAATCTAAAACTAAAAGTTGTGTAAATTTAAATATGCTCAGCGTGCCAAATTACATAATATATCTAAATAATGAACGTGACAGAAGCAGTAATGAAGGGGAAAGCTGAACAGGAGTGAAGCAACAATTAAGGGAAAATGGTTAATGACTAAAGCCATAATAAAGAAAAATATCCTAATCTTTAATTTTCCCATTAACTATCAGTTTTTGTATGGTTTTAGGTAAGCCCAATCAAATAATTTATCACCAAGAAATGTCTTAAAATTTATTGCACGGAAAACTACACATTAAATGAACAATGAGAGCTAGCAGCACCTCTAACTCGCATCTTTCAGCACTGCCTAGTACAGTGTAAATGGCCCTCTCTATGGAAAGAGGCAAATGTAGTCCCTGTTCACAAAAAGAAGAGCAGAGCAGAAATCAGCAACTACAGACCAGTCAATCACTGGTAAGATCCTTGAGACAATAATCTCAAGACAAATGACAGAGTTTTTTGACTACCACTCACTACTTTGTGATCGTCAATATGGCTTCAGGAAAGGTTACTCTGCTGCTGATCTGTTGTTAAACCTCTCCACTAAGTGGCACCAGTCACTGGATGAATCCAAAGTCAGCTGTGTGGTAGCACTGGACATTGCTGGCGCTTTCGACCGGGTGTGGCACCAGGGCCTCTTAGCAAAACTTTAAGCACTGGGAATTGCAGGCTCTACGCTATGTCTCCTCAGTGATTACCTTCATGGTAGATCTCTAAGTGTAGTCCTCAATGGAATGGAATCAGCAAGGCATCCTATTGGGGCAAGTGTTCCACAAGGAAGCGTGCTGGGTCCATTGTTATGGAATGTCTACTTCAACGACCTTCTTCATCTCATCCCAGAATCACATGCATATGCAGACGACTGTACACTGACATTCACTTATCCAAGAGAAGAAATGCCAGCTGCTCTAAGCTACATCAATCACCAGCTGAGAGCTATATCAGCTTGGGGAAATAGATGGCAAGTAACATTTGCACCTGAGAAAACGCAAATGATGATCGTCTCTAGGCACCATGATGGTAATGCTGGTGCAGTAGTAAGGATGAATGGGAGGATGTTGGCACCTGGAGAAGAAGTTGATATCCTTGGGGTGAAATTTGACTCCAAACTAACCAGGAAGAACCATGTTGTAAATCTTGCAAACAAGGCAGCCAGGAAGCTTACAGCACTTCGCCGTATCTCGCATCTGTTTGACAGTAGGGGTTGCAAGATCCTGTACGAGGCACAAGTACGCTCACACCTTGAGTATGCTCCACTTTCTTGGTTTGCCTGCCCCCCCTCTTATCTGCGACTACTTGACAGAGTAGAGAACAGAGCAAGACGTCTCATCTCTCGCCTGGACCCATCCTGGATAGATCTGTCATTTCAGCAGAGCCTTCAACATAGGAGGGATGTGGGTGGCCTTACTGTTATGTACAAGGCCAATATTGTCAAAATACCACACTTGGATCCACTTCGAGGACAGCGTGAAACAAGCTTTTATGCCACAAGACGGGCAGAAAGCAGCAACTTCACTCTGGCTGTACCCTTCTCCAGAACATCACTCCATCTGAGATCATACATACCCAGGATGACTCGAGTATGGAACACATTCGTACAGCATAATGATGTCAACGAGATAAAGTCAGTTGATCAAATGAAAATGATGGCCCACAGATGGCTCCAACTTCATCCTGTTCCCTACTTGTATGTCTCATAACAATAAAAATGCTTTCAAATGAGCTGATGTAGGTAACAGCTCTTAGCTTGCTAATAAAGTTAGGAATCCTTAACCTGTAAATAGCTGTCAATAAAGCTAGGGATCCTTAACCTTGTCAAAAAAAAAGTAACCACCTCCGCTTCTGCCTGTTCTTCCCATCCTAGTAATCCGAATTTCACCCTCAACCCTCATCTATTCCTGTGTCCTTCCCTACCTTACTCTCCATCCCCACCTCTACCCTATCCCTTACCCAAGCACAATCCCATTCTTCTTCCTTACGACCATCCTATTCCTTGTCTCAGTACAGTTTCACCCCCCTTCCTCCACTGTCGCATCTCCCTCCTCCACCTACACCCCATCCATTCCGACCCCCTAACATCCCATCCCCACTTTCACCCATCATCCCATATCCCTCTCCACCACCATCTCATCACCCACCCCAACTCAAATCCCCGCCTCCAACACCCACACAACCCCAACCACCTCCCCCAACCATCGAATCCTCCCTCCCCATCACCCATCCATTCCCTACCACTACCCCTAACACCATCACTTCCATTAGCTACACTTATAATGCAATTTTCATCACTGATTGAAAGTGACAGATGAAATATTTAAATGGAAAGAAATTGGCTGACTTAACAAGTTAATGAGCTGATGTTTTAAAAAAAGTGAATAATTAATATCTCTCAAACTGTGCCGAATATATTTAATGCTCTTTTTTGGGCAAAATAAAACCATTTCCTTGTTGCGCATTTGACATAACTGTTCAATTTATAGCAAATACATTTTAAAATGAAATACTCGCGCTTGCTGTTGCAAAATGTTTGAGTTACACTTTAAAATTTAATGCAGTTTAAATAATTATCGTATAATTAGTGAGGAAAAATGCCAACAGAAGATTAAAATTGATACTAGAGAAAAAAAAATTACTCGAAAAGTCTTAACAACTACGTAATTTATACTTTGAGCTAAAGACTTGTGGAATATATATATATATATATATATATATATATATATATATATATATATATATATATATATATATATATATATATATATATATATATATATATATACATATATATATATATATATATATATATATATATATATATATATATATATATATATATATATATATATATATATATATATATATACATATATATATGTATACATATATACACGCACACAAATACAATATTACATCTTCTGATAACTTATTCATTTATTCTTAACTCTAAAGTAATGTTAATTATTATTCATTTACTTTCCATAAATTCATAAAATATTTAATATAACCATGTAAAAGTTGAAAAATTCTTTCCCTTCAAGCTTTGTTCCTCATATACCAACCTTGGCCTCCTTCCTCAGCAGGAGTTCCAATCTCCTTGCAGAAGCTACAGTCCCATCTTGAGGTATTTGATCGCCTCTCCACCGATCGTGTTTTGTTTTACTCTAATGAAATCCTTGAACCTCTTGCCCCATTGGCTGAGTGTTGACGTTGGGATATTAAATTCCCTTAAGGCTACTTCACATGGAACACAATGTTACATTTTTCTTCAGGTATTTCAGGAGCGGCTCTTAATCATTCTAGGTAAATATTTTGAAGAAAAATTTTGCCTTGGTGTTAGTGTTCTTACAGATATGTGGGAAAATATTGCTCGCTGAGAACAGACGCTCTTACTGTTATACCAAAATGGGGTGCAGGTTACACGGGGCTTCCTAGTATTACCAATTACAGCTAGTGATGCACCCTTTCCTCCTCCTCCTCCTCTGGTTTCGAAAATTCTCTCCATCTTTCTCCTGCCTCTCTTTTCCATCCATTCTTCCCACATCGGCGTTCGGGAAAGCTGGAATTTTTATTTTACCAAACCCATAAATTAGGTCTGTTAATAAATTTAAGTCAATAGACTAAGCATTTAAGCTGACACTAACACTTTAAGCCTATATCTAACTCGTAACTCAAAGCGTGAACGTTTTAGCGTACAACTACATTTTCGATGTTCAAATATGAAATTCTGATTGACCGAAAACATATTTTTTTTACTGTGTATTTGACATAACACTTTATTTTATTTTGTCGAGAAAAATATATCAAAAGGTTTGTATTCGTCTGTGCGAGGATTTTTAATATATTGGATCTCGTACTTTTTTATGGTGATGAATTAAATATACATTACACTTCATGCATTTTTAATGTACAATTCGATATATATATATATATATATATATATATATATATATATATATATATATATATATATATATATATATATATATATATATATATATATATATATATATGTGTGTGTGTGTGTGTGTGTGTGGTCAAATAGCAAGAACTCATTTAAAATTAAGTCCTTTCTAAAACTTTTTTTTATACGTTTAAAGATATATTTTTCATTTATGTTAATTTTAAAATTAATGATTTTGTAAATAAAGAACCTTAGAAAATTTACCTAACCTTATTATAAAAAGCTCAATTTAATTTTGGCTAATCCAACTAAATATAATAATTTTATGCGAGTTTACAATAATTTAATAATAAACAAACACAATAAAATATATTCTTTTCTTTAGGTTCAGAATAATTTTTATGAAATTATTGCAAACACAAATTTTCGCTTGCCCTGTTCGGCAAGAAGTGCATTGCTGTTTAAGCCAAAATAGCAAGGTTTACCTATTCGGCGCAACACGCACACACACACACACACACACACACACACACACACACACATATATATATATATATATATATATATATATATATATATATATATATATATATATATATATATATATATATATATATATATATATATATATATATATGTATGTATATTATTATTATTATTATCACACTGGCCGATTCCCACCAAGGCAGGGTGGCCCGAAAAAGAAAAACTTTCAACATCATTCACTCCATCACTGTCTTGCCAGAAGGGTGCTTTACACTACAGTTTTTAAACTGCAACATTAACACCCCTCCTTCAGAGTGCAGGCACTGTACTTCCCATCTCCAGGACTCAAGTCCGGCCTGCCGGTTTCCCTGAATCCCTTCATAAATGTTACTTTGCTCACACTCCAACAGCACGTCAAGTATTAAAAACCATTTGTCTCCATTCACTCCTATCAAACACGCTCACGCATGCCTGCTGGAAGTCCAAGCCCCTCGCACACAAAACCTCCTTTACCCCCTCCCTCCAACCTTTCCTAGGCCGACCCCTACCCCGCCTTCCTTCCACTACAGACTGATACACTCTTGAAGTCATTCTGTTTCGCTCCATTCTCTCTACATGTCCGAACCACCTCAACAACCCTTCCTCAGCCCTCTGGACAACAGTTTTGGTAATCCCGCACCTCCTCCTAACTTCCAAACAACGAATTCTCTGCATTATATTCACACCACACATTGCCCTCAGACATGACATCTCCACTGCCTCCAGCCTTCTCCTCGCTGCAACATTCATCACCCACGCTTCACACCCGTATAAGAGCGTTGGTAAAACTATACTCTCATACATTCCCCTCTTTGCCTCCAAGGACAAAGTTCTTTGTCTCCACAGACTCCTAAGTGCACCACTC